>NC_132805.1:6365000-6445000 GCF_048594095.1 Paramormyrops kingsleyae
CATGTCAACTTTTTTCTGTAATTTATATAATTTATATTCACCTCCGTTCGCATGTTCATTATTCATGGCAAAAAACCTGTACGTTTTAGACAGGCTTTGTTTACGTGAATAGGATGTTTTTGCCAGTCTACCAACATGTATCACTTAGAGTAGGTGAATAAAACGCGAAATGGGGACGAAAAAATTTCTAGGGCTTTGTTTGATTTACACGCGTTTGTTATTTTGAGTAACAGCATTGCCATGTTATTCTCTGTAGAATCATTCATACAAGTTTTCACACTTCACGTTTTTGTTAATCATCATAATTTTATTATTAGATGTAGGCGCAACAGTTAACGTTATGGAAACACTTTGATATGAATGCACCGCAGGCTTGTAATTAGTTGTAAGGCATTATAGGCCTACGTGTGTCTATGTGTGTATGTGTGTGTAATTTTCAGACTAGAACTTTTTCAACGCATATGTGGATATCAACATCAAAGTACACTGCAGTCAAAGGTACAACCTCATATCTCTGCTCACTGTCAGAACAGTAAAATCAAAATTCACACATTCTCTAGGAGGGGACCAGACGAGTAGTATTTACTTTCAGGTATCTTTTATAGTTGTACAGTATCAGCAATTATTTTTTAAACCAAACTCCTTTTTTGTATGACTGATTTATGCTCTTCCAGGCCGGATCTATCTACTACCTTGACTTTTTTTTTCTCTCTGACTTATTTTTGACCAAAGTAACACCAAAAAAAAACATCACATATGTCACTCTGTAATGACACTGCCAATAAACATTTGTTTGTTTATTAATATATATAAATATTTTTAATGTATATAATTGTTATAAGGGTTTTGTGAAATATTCCTGTTCTGTAGGCCTATGTAGAGTCACTTTTTGAGCAACAGTGTCAATTTGTTTGTTTTTCCGATATCAACCTAAAAAAGTTTTACCAGAAATTAACAGGTTAGTTGGCGTCCAAAATTCAGATTCTTTAAAAAGAAAAAAATAACATTTTTAGTCGCCCTTAAACCTCTAGGCCTAAATATTACTACTCTTAAAATCAAATTTAACAAAATAGTATACCTCCAAAATATTATTTTACCAATTTTGTTGTACATTATAATAATCATTGATTGTAATTACATTTCCCTCACCTACATTTTTCTGTAATTTATATAATTCATATTCACTTCCGTTGACATATTCATTTTGTCTGCCAAAAACCCAAAATTTTTAGTAAACTTGGTGTTTATAAGTATTGATTTCCATCAAATCCGTTTGAGTTTGCACACGTTTTGCAAGATGCTTATTCTGAGTATAACTGTTTGTAGATTTTAAATTTTTAAAGATCTACGTTATTTGGTAAAAGGTCATTCATATGTCCATAAGTGATTATGTTTTACGTCACCCCGCAGTTTACCTGTGTATTTCACAGCTGAGAAAAAATTAATCGTGTTTAACCCCCCACCCCCCGCTCGGCAAAACTTATCGTAAGGGACTCCCCCATCCCTCGGCAAAGTTCATTGTGGAGGACCCCAAAGTTCAGGACTGATTGTTAATCTCAATCAAGGCCTGCTCCACTGTAGTCTTAGACCATCAAGTAGAACAGCTGTTTATCTTTTTTGGGAACAGCCAAATCGAAGGTTTTATGTGTTGTGTTGTGTTGTGTTGTGCTGTTATGTGCTGTGCTGTGCTGTGCTGTGCTGTGCTGTGTTCTGCTATGATGTGCTGTGATGTGTTGTGCGTGAGTGCAGAGTGTTTCCGCCTGAGGAAGACTGAGGTTTTTTAGCAGTCTACAGTACGAAGGTGCTGGTAGGGGATTTTTTTTAAATAAAAACGCTGAGTTAGAGAAGTCTGTACAGCCGATGACTGTGAACATTTCATATTGTTTTGTGACCCGTGATATTTTTACGCTGTTTGTTCGATCGATAAATTGCTTGTTGAGTTGTCTTCAAACTCGGTCCCACGTCTGTTTCTTTCTATCTCTTCCATTTTATCATACATACTTTACATTCACTTTAACAGCTGGTTTTACGGACTGTTTTGTGTAAAAGACCGTACAAGTAAAACGAAAGCCAGACTATGGTAAAACCTAGCATTTTTGATACTACGCTTTAAAAATTACTACACGAATAATGGCAGTAATGTTTATAAATGATCGTATAAACATCGTACATTATACGATTAAATAAATAACTGGAGTAAATGGAATTACAGTAAGTTCTGCAGTCTCTAAAAATTGGAACTCTTACCACAGTTTTGCCCACTAGTGTATGTATCCCAGCCTCTTCTATAAGCCTTATCTCAGTTTTTCACCCATAAAGAAAAGAGATAATCAGTCTTATCAGCAGAATTACTTTTGTTGTGGTGTCAAACTTTTTTTGCTTCATTTACTAATCATGTGCAACAGAATAAAATGTTGATATTTGCATGCTTATTTGGTGCATGACACGGATGCAGTGTGAGTCGCTTTTATACCATTTCCATCGCTCTCTGGCCGGTGAGAAACGAGCTCATCTCAGATCGGCGGCGGAACGCAAAAGCACATTACGGGTTTCTTTCTGATTCTCTGTCAGTAGCTTCTGTCTGACTTTTATCTACTAGCATTTGATTTTGGTCAGAGATATAAAAGAGAATGATAACAGATGAGCGCGGGAAAGATAACTACTTTTTTGTTTATCAGCATGTGGTTAGAAGAGATACCAGTGCATGTACAGGCCTAACTATATTTACACACATATATGTATATATTTGTTCTTTATCGGTGTGTGGTTTAGTTCAGAGATAGAACATGATAAGCAGTAGTCAGTAAGCAGTTCTTGAAATGGGTTGTATTCAAAGATTTCTGAACTCTGTTTCCGTTTGCATCTCTGCCTTTTCCTCTTCCGTTCCTCACGTCCCCCTTTCTTCCGTCACCTTTTTTCCTTTTTGACTCTCAATTGCGGTCTTTACAATTATTATCATGATAATGGTTTCCAAACCCTGGAAGCCGTGTGTTGGAAGCTGCCCTTGTCGATGTGCGTAAGTGTGCGGCCCCTGCAGTCTCCCCCCCTAATTCTTGACTGGTATCTGCAGGCAGAAGCTGCTTGTCGCGTGCTTACGTCGGCGATTCCCTCGTGCCAACCCAGGCATTCACGCTGGCAGTCTGAAAGCTTACCTCAGGTTTCGTCTCTCGATGTTCGCCAGTTTGAAACCATGATTTTACAGCACTCTCTCGTGCCCTCACCGGTGGTATAGAGATCCTTTTTTTCACTCACCATTAGAATGTTTGGGTCTTGTCATTTATCCCAAACTAATACATATGGTGATTTTTTAACGATTTATTGTTCAGTAATGGGTGTATCCTTTTTCATGCTCTTAAATAGGATTAGCTAATATCTGTCTGTATGTGATTATTGGGCTTTCTTGGTGTGTGGGCTTGTGTGTTTGGTTGCACAGAGCAGGGATAGGTATTTCAGTTTATTGCTGTACTTGGGCCAGGTTTTTAACCTACGAAAGGTGTCACAACATTCCCACCCCCACGAGCCACAGCAGGTACTGGTCACTGTGCCAGTCCATGACCCTACCGTAATGTTAACAGCTCTTCCTCCCAAAGTCCTATCACCACCCCAGTGTGACATTAGCCTGTTCAGCTGCCATCTGATTGGCCAGTTTGACGGCCGATTCAGTTTGCGGGCGGATATTGTGGCCAGAGCAGTGTGAAAGCATGAATTTAAATGAACCAGGTGCTTTGCAACCTTCCTGCCTGTGAGACGAATTCGTTGACTCCTCTTATATAATGTCTGACACTGCATGTTGTTTTTAATCCAGGTTTCACGAACTTTGATATTTCAAGTATATAACTGCTGGGGGTCTCCTGGACCTTTTCCCCCCCAGGCTTGGCAAAGAGAACCATTGACTGTCACAGCGGGGCATGGCACAGGCGAGAAAAAAAAAGTGATGATCCACTGATGGCTCAGACGAACACTCTGGGGAAGACCACAAAATAAAGTGACTGTGAGGTGTAAGATCTAAACAGGAGAAAGAACAACTAAAGAGAACCATAAACTTACATACTTAGGGAATCAGGCAACAGAACTCGGATAACGGGCTATCGGATAACGGGCTATCGGATAACGGGCTATCGGATAACGGGCTATCGGATAACGGGCTATCGGATAACGGGCTATCGGATAACGGGCTATCGTCATGCAGTAACAAGTGCACAATGACTGACTAACAAATGGTTTGAGGGCAAGCACTTATACACACCGGCCAAACAAGGCACAGGTGTAAATCATAATCAAATTAACCAATCAGAAGGACTCAGGTCAACAAGGAACAGGTGGGGTGAATTACAGTTAACAAGCACTGGAACTGGGAGACATTAATAAACACTAAAGGCTAACAACACTTGGACAGACTAGTATTCAAAAGTACACACGGAACATAATGAAACAGGGCACAAGCAGGATTAATCTAAAACAGGAACACAAAGATAATATCAGACCCTAGGAAACAGAAAAATTTTAAATATTAAATAACAGGTGAGGATGTCCTCTGGCCAGCCTTGAACCTGTGACCAGAGGGTACAGCTTCTGAGAGCACACCTTCAACCCATTGAGTTACATGGCAGTGTGGGAAATAAGGAGACACACTAGAGCTGAGGGCTACAGAGGAGGGAACAGGATCACCAGCAACACCTGCTGGCCAAACAAGCACAAAACACGTAGGACAGGGAGGTGCCGACTCAGACAACTGTTGGTCAGCCGGAGTTTTCCGCGATGACCTCAGGAAGCAAATGAGATGGGAACATATATTTGCATTTATCTGATGCTTTCATCTGTAGGGACTTCCAGTAGGGGGGGGGGGTATAATTTATGTGTGCTCCCTGGGATTTGAACCCACAACCTTTGTGTTGTTAATTCTATACATGTGGTACTGCAGGTGCCATATTAGGCGTAACGTATAACATGTATGTGTTACCCTTGCTTCCCATGACCTGTCCTGCGTACTCGGGCTGTTATCCCTGCTTGCTGCGGTTGGCCTCACCACCAAATGCCTTCCCCAGCAGCACACAGGCACTGGGAGTTGCAGTGGTCTCTACTTCCAGCACTAGTAGTTCTGATTCTCACCCACAAAACAACAGGAAACCAACGCGACCCGCAACCTTTCACTTTGTATGCACATGCCGCCTCGGCCTGACTTCTGACGGCTCGCATGCAAACACGCAAAGCTCAGTCCTTGGCCATTCATACGACGCTGTCAGCTTCCCCCTCCAGTCCACCCCTCCCACAGACACAAACGTTATTACTGACTCAATGTTTCCTGAATCACAAATTTGCCATTCAAATACCCAAAACATCCACACAGAATAGACTGTGTCCAAATCTTTAGCTCCTTAAATTAATAGAGCTATATGTAACACATATTCACCGCAAGCTGCTATATATCTTGTATTGCTTTTCAGAAGTTCCTTCGAGGTACCCAGAATTAGGCCATTCAAACTGACACGGTGACATACACACACTGACACACTGACACACAAAACACATCACACAAACTCCCAAAAAAAGAAACAGCACTCACAGCTATATCGCAGATCCACAGTTCCTGTTATTTATAAAGTATGATCAAGGGTGCTGGAAGGGCAGGGATACTCTGACAGATTCAGGAGATCCAGCACTTTATAGGGCCCCTCAATATGAAAAAAGATCATTTATATGCTCGGCACTTTGGAAGGCCTGTATTTCTTCGGACTGAAAGGATTTCTAGCTATGCCCCGCATATGATACAGTAAGTGCAATTAAAAGCAGCTCAACAGGGCTGCAGAAGCAGTAAGACTGTTGTTGTTATTATTATTAGTAGTAGGAGTAGTAGTATTGATTTTTTTTTTCTGTGCGCCAATTCCGCCTAGTACGGCTTCTGGCCACTGCTCCCGCCGTGCAGCAGCGTAGCCTGCAAACTCCCAGCATCCTAGTTCGTAGTACTTGCGTATACCATTAAAATGATGTTGAATAACGACTTACGAACATTTCAAGTTACAAACAGCCGTTCGGAACGTATCTCATTCGTAAGTAGAGGAGCGTCTGTAATAATAATAATAATAATAATAATAATAATAATGCCAACTGCGGGCCTGAGGATTGATGTGCTGAGGTTGGCGATTAACATTTCATTAAATGCCATTTCAGTAAACAAAGTAATAGGAGCTGTGTTGCAGTAAATGTTGTCACTATTCATCTTCCAGCACTTATCCCGGCCTGTCAGGCCCCCTGGGGCCAATTCCCAGTCAGCACAGAGCACAGGTGTATCCTGGGCACTTACAGAGCGTCCCTCTGCATGTACAATGACAATAAAGTCAGTATGCTGGCCCCAGGGCCGGCTCTGGCTGTAGGCAGCCCCTGAATCACCTGCGCTCTGGAGGAAGTGAAATGATCATCAGATTTCCTGGTAAGGGGCCTTCCACTCCTTCGGGCCCCTGAAAGGGTATAGCTCTGAACAGCACATAAATGCACACACACACTTGAAGAGAATCTGTAGCCACCAGTTAGTGTAACTGCATGTCTTTGGACTGCAGGAGAAATACCAGTGGCCTGTACTACGAAGCGGGTTTACTGGCTTATCGGGGTAACTTGTCGGATTTAAGGTAGTCTGGGCAAAATGTAAGTGAAAGAATACGAAGTCCATTTAAACTGTGGTACCTTAAATCCGACAAGTTACCCCGATAAGCCAGTAACCCTGCTTCGTAGTACAGGCCACTGGAGATAAAATACAAAACACAGGGGGATATAAACAAAGCAGCAGTGAGACTCAAATCACGTCTCCTGGAGGGTTAAAGCAACAGTTCTACCCATCAGTCCACTGCATGCAGTGCTTCTATCATAGTAGCAACAGAATTAATAGTACCAGCTTTTAATGCACACTTGTTTTCATACACTCACAGCTCATCGTTCATATGGTGATTTTGCCTAATTCATGTTCACCGCAGACGGACACACCACCCGCTGTTGGCAGCCAGACTCCTTAGGGGGGCCTCTCTGTGGGGGTGGCATGGCTCCAAATCAGGGGGGGGGCTCTCTGGTGCAGCATTGAACATCCTCAAATGTGTTTGTGGCTTTGCACCATTTTCACTTTAATGGCGACAACTCAGGATTGCTTCCTTAGTCTGAAGGGTTTGAACCACTCAGGGAAGGGCGAACTGTGTATCGCGACTCGCGTGTATCGTACCCGATGATGCCTGATTTCTACTATATACTCTGCACAGCCAAAATAGTCACCATTTGAATTTAAATCAGCAAATACTTAAGCACCAATGACTGGATCATTGTTACAGCTCTGCGACGTTATACAGCAGTAAAGTGAAGTTAGCTGAGTACCTGAATTTATTGGATGGCCAGGTTACACCTCCATCCATCATCCATAGATTTTTTTCTTGCCTAGGTATGGACATATTCCAGGATGATGATGCCTAGGTTCATCTTGTTTAAATTGTGAAAGAATGGTTCAGGAGCACAAGGAATCATTTTCACCATAAAAAAGCTAAAGGCAGTCCAACTAAAAATTCAAATGGTGCATTTTTTTTTTGGCGGGTCAGTGTATTAGAGGTATAAAAAGGTAGCCCTGTGTCACCGGACGGACACCGTGCTCTAACTGCAGGTTTTTTTTTTTTTTTAACCACGGACATGATGTTTAGAAAAGCAGCCTACATTGTTTTTTTTTTCCCACGGACACAGACAAGTCGTGCCACGGACACGTTTGTCCATATACGGACATGTTGACGAACCCTGTACATGTGTGATAAGAAAAGTCGAGGATATGTTTATGCATAAATGTTGCCTACACTTAATTCTTGGGTCACCCTGGCTTTGATCAGTAGTATTTATTGTGTGATAATAACTTGCACACGGACATCAATTTAACAACATAAAGTGGGGGAGGTGCGGCGAGGGGGGTGGGGGGGAGATCTACGGGGATTCCTGGCAGCTGAAGGAGAGATGAAAGGCTGTATTACTGGCAGTTCTGTCCTTTATGAGTGAGAAAGAGAGCGGGACTGAAAGACAAAAGTGGCATAAAAGTACGATAGTCAGAATGAAAGATTCGCCAGTAAACCACTTGAAAAGGCACTGAGGTTTACACCTTCTCATCCTCTCCTTTTTCTCCATTCTCAAATATCCCCTCTCTCCTTTTCCCTTCGTCTGTATTTCATATTATCTATCTCGTCAACTGTCCGGAGTACTTTGTTCTTCAAAAAATGTCATCTCTCATTTGCTCTTCGACATTTTCCTTTTCTTGCATACAATCTTTGAAAGGCACTTTTGAAAAATGGAAAATATTGACATGACTCTAACACAGATGAAGACAAAAAAGATTTAAACATTTATATCGAGTGTCTTCGTAGTGTAATTATCAGATATGTTTCTATATAATATATTATATAATATTAGCATGTATGTAGTGGGCTGGGTATTGTTATGAAACAAACACATATACCAGTTCAGCCATTTATACCCAATGCACGCCCTTCTTTCTGAATCTCAATTTTACCTATTGTACCACCATTTTCTCACCCGTTTCCACCCGTCTAACTTCTTTTTCTTAAATCTACATCTCAAACTCTTTCCCCGATAATGGTGACTTTGAAGGATTAACGCTGGAAAATGTGTTTATAGTGTATAAGTGGGTCGTTATTTAATAGAAATATTGGCATATATAGTTTACATAGTTTATATTTTGTTGGACTGTTTTGTTTAACCTGGCTTTTAAGATACATTTATCAAACCGGTTTTCCTCTTGTTCTGGAGAAGCGCGAGACAAACGGTAACTACGTCTCTGCTGTGGCTGGGTGGGGTGGGGGGTCGGGATTGTACATCTCCCTCTGCTGGCCGATTAGTAAACTGCAGCCAGACCGCACAATGAGAAGAACAATAGTCATGGATATAACAAGTATGAAAAAGGCAAAGTTATTGAACTGCAGTGTTCAAATTTGCGCACGGGTTATTATGTTTATTTTTGGTTAAATTAAATGTGAAACCTGTGTTTGTGTGCGCAGCTCAAATCGAGGTGATTCCCTGTAAGATCTGTGGCGACAAGTCATCCGGAGTACATTATGGTGTCATCACCTGTGAAGGCTGTAAGGTGAGAGGAACCGCCCCCAAGAACCAGCTGCAATTCAGTCCCCTTTGCAGCCATTGCAGCCCCACACACACAAGCAAACTCTGCTAGTACACAAACACGCACCTCTTTCTGTCAGGGCTTCTTCCGGCGCAGCCAGCAGTCCAGTGTGTCCTACTCCTGCTCACGCCAAAGCAACTGCCACATAGACCGCTCCAGCCGCAACCGCTGCCAGAGCTGCCGGCTGCAGAAATGCGTGGCTCAGGGGATGAGCAGAGATGGTGAGGAACGGGGCCCGGAGGGTGACGGGCATGTGAGGCTGAGAAGCTGGTGCATTTTAGCATTTATCAGATGCTTTTACCCAAAGCGATTTACAGTAGAGGGAAGGGATACAATCAGTGTGCGATCTGTGGGATTTGAACCCACATCCTTTACATTGTTAGCATGATGATCTGCTTTTTGAGATACAGGAACCGCAGAAATATAATACCTTCCCCATTCGTGAGCTCTGTGCTGCCCCCTGCTTGCAGCGGTGAAGTTCGGCCGCATGTCGAAGCGACAGAGGGACTCCCTGATCGCCGAGGTGGAGAGACACCGGCAGCAGCAGCAACGCCTTCAGAGCAGCCCTGGCGAGGCGCCCCCCCCACTGCCCTACCACAGCAAGGAGCCGCGCAACCACTCGCCCCACCTGCTCCAGCCCCTGGTGCCGTCCTACCCCTTTCACGTGGAGCCTGAGCTGCCTTCCACCTCCCCAGAAGTGCACGCCTACCTAGACTGCTCCCAAGGAGAGTCCCAGGCTGCGGCCTTGGCCTTCAGGGGGCCGTGCGCATCTCCGGTGTCCAGCTCTCAGTGCCGGAGAGACAGCGGTGGCCAGTCCGAGGGGAGAGGTGGGTCCCGCCCAGAGCCGGTTCTGTCTTTTCAGGGGCCCTAAGCAGCCCTGTCCCCCCAATAGATTTCACCGATGGGGGGGGTTTCCTTGGTAGATTTTGCCGATTGAGGGAGACTCATTTCTGATGGTCTCCCTCAGTAGATTTGTGCCACCTTCTGCTAATCAGGCTCTAGGCAGCCTCCTGATTTCCCTCTGCCTAGATCCTCCTGGGCAGTCTGTTCCAGTGCTCCGTGTTACATTTATCCCTGACCAAAGGACTTTTGCTCTGTTGTGCTCCAGCAGCAGAGAGGTACCCGAGATTTGACTCCCGCCAGTCGTCTCCCCAGCAGTTGGGCTTGGGGATGTCCCGGGGGGACATGAGGGTGAATTATGAGCCAGAGGACTCCTTCTGCTACCCCAGCTCCATGCTGCACATAGGTGAGAGTGCCGAAGCACGTCTGTCACCTCGCATTTCTCAAAGGAAGGTGCTTTTGGCAGAGTACTTCTGGAATGGTGTGCCGTACACGCATCGAGTTTGTGGCAGTCGTCTGCTCATGCATTCCATTGATGCCTTGCAGAGGAGTTCTGCGCCAGCATCCTGCAATCTCACAGGGAGACCAGTCAGTATCGGTTGGAGGAGCTGCAAGCTTTGCGATGGAAATTCTTCACCAGGGAGGAGATTCTCGCCTACCAGAGCAAGGTGCTGTGGCGATAGTGGCATAAATTTTCACAAAATGCCTGATTACCTTTAATTTTCTGTATTAACACTGGCAAAGCCTCTCACAGGAACCACACATATACATTTTTGTATTTGGCTTGCTTTTAAGTTGGTTTTCAGTTTGTTATTTCTTAGTTAGCTTTTGTATTTAGCTTTCAACGCTGGCGCATGTGTGACTCACGTCGACGGTTGACTCAGATCCTGTAGTGACAGGAACTACAAAAGGGGTCCGAAACTGCCACCGAGGAACTACAGTCAGACCGAGGTTCCTGGTTCTTGAAAAAAAGTTCTGGTTCCAGAATAAAAAAATCCTGCAGTTGAGAAGCGGCTAAAGAAAATACGAAAGAAGAAGTTAGCCCAACTGAATCCTATGATGGGGGAAATACTAACAAATCACCTTAAAAGATTTCTGTTAGACCACTAACCCATTTAAAGTCAAAGCATGTAGTCTGATTAATGATAAACCATCAACAGCTTAGTATTACCTTTGAACTGAGCGGGTTGTGGTGTGTGGCTCTTTGTGTCGGGACTCTGTGCCTGTGATCTAAAGGCCACAGGTTTGAATCTCAGGATTGGCAGTTTTGACGCCACGCTTGGGCCCCTGATTGATTGCCCACTGCACACTGGCTAACCCTAAACTGTGACATCCAAGCTTGCTCTTACTTGTTTGTGCGTCTGTGTGTTGCCATGGAGTGCAAGATGGGGTAGGCAAAAAAGAGAATTTCCCTACTGGTATGACGAAAGTGTCTCTGTTTTATTATTTTAAAGAAGACTATTGATTCCACAATGTCCATGAACGGGGTGTGTGAGTGGTGGTGCTGACCAGTGGTGACCCCCCCCCCCCCATTCTGTAATCTTTCCCCCCCAGTCTGTGGATGAAATGTGGCAGCACTGTGCCCTCAGGCTGACAGACGCTGTCCAGTACGTAGTGGAGTTTGCCAAACGCATCCCGGGCTTCCGGCAGCTGTGTCAGAACGACCAGATAGTTCTGCTCAAGAGCGGTGAGACCGGTGCACTGTCCTCGTCCGCCATCGAACATCCGCTGGCCGTTAAAAAAAATACATCTTCTTACTGCCCCCTGTCGTGTATCTGTCTGCTTAGGCTCCATGGAGATTGTCCTGGTGAGAATGACCCGGATGTTCAACGTGGAAAACAGCACGGTCTTCTTTGATGGCAAGTTCGCCAGCACAGAGCTTTTCAAGTCCCTCGGTGAGGAACAGGAAGACCTTGTTAGTCTTGTCAAGTGGCTGGTGTTGCCAATGAACCTGCCAACCTGCCCGATCACACACCCATTTCTCTCAAACTCTGTTATTGAAAATGCTTCACCGCCGCAAAATATATATAAAAAAACTTGTGTGCTCATCTGTTTTGGGAAAAAGCACATCCCCTATGACTAAGTCTTTTCCTGACTCACTCTCTCAGCCTGCAGCGACCTGATGTCCTCAGTGTTTGACTTTGCTCACAGCCTGTGCGCTCTGCGTCTGAATGAGCAGCAGGTGGCGCTCTTCAGTGCCCTGGTACTAATCAATGCAGGTAAGGAATAAAAGTGAGCAAGCCAGACGTCCTGATGATTTAAATGATATTTAAGTTATCGGTTATGTAAATGTTTGTATATCTTTAAAATGACCTATTAAATGGCAAAATTGTGAATCATTTTACTGCCCAGGCTGTTTGTAATGCTGTTACACGCACCGTGTATCTGTGTGCACATGTATGCCTTAGAACGTCCGGGTCTGGAGGAGAGGGGCAGGGTGGAGAGAATGAGGAGGGAGGTGAAGCTAGCACTTAGCCACACCCTGCGCAGAGACAACCAGGAGGGCCTACTACACAAGGTAAGCCAGGAGTACAGGGGAAGTTAAGCTAAGGGCGACAGAAAAGAGTAATGGGACAACAGCACAGATGAGGTGCAGACGGAAAAAGGCTGGATAAGTGCTGCCAGCTTCCCAGGCTGCAACTCTGTGCCTGCAGTTATAAGTGAAATGTTATCAACATCTGCAATCCAGTCCAGAAGATAGAAGTCCAGACCAGGATTTTGCTTCTACCAGCTACCACCACAAAGTACTCAACTGGTTGGCAGAAACAATATCTTGCTCTGGATTTGGAACTTCTGGACCGGAAATGACCAACACTGAGTATCGATTCATTGTTTTTATGTAAATAGCCTGTTCTGGGGTACTGGGGCTGTATCTGTGATAACTAATAACTTGGTCCTCTTCCTTGATTTCCAGCTCTACCTGAAAGTGCCAGTATTGAAATCATTGTGCAGCCTGCATATTGAGAAGTTACGCTGGTTTCGGCAGCTGTACCCCCTCACTGTGCACTCCCTCTTCCCCCCCCTATACAAAGAGCTATTTGGCTCAGACTCAGACCTCTCCCTGCTGGGCATTCACTGAAACTGCAGCAGTACGGACCTCTCCCAAAAAAAACTGATTGGTATTAAACGTCTTGATAGTGGTTTAGTATACTTGTAACACAGTCTGCCAATAAATAAGCACAGATGATACATATATATACATTTATATGCAAATCAATGCACTTAAAATTCATTGTGTAAAAGGGGTCCCACCCATGTCACAGTCTGTTGAGTACATATATTTTTGTAATTCAGGAAATTAGCAGAAAATGTTTGCATTAGCAATATATATGTGAGAAGAACGTGTAATGAATTATTTTTTTAAGTAATGACAATGTTTAGGTGCTTTTTTATTGCAGAAAATTTTCTAATATGAGAAAGACTCATTTCTGATGATGATACATAAGTCACTGCATCACTGCGTGTGTCCATTGTGGATCTATATAATTTAAAAAGGTAATATGTTATACAATTTATATTAACATTCTCTGTGGTTAAAATATTCTGCTGTCGGAGTCAGATGTGCCCTTTTGAAATGATAAGAAATAGCCGTGATTCTAGACATAAACGAGGTGCCATTATGCAATAGGTATGTGTGCTGTTTCTGTAGACCCGAGAACTGTAGGCAGAAGTTCCTTTGTTTGCTTCGCTGGCACGCTTTGATGCTCAAGTCCGTTCCATTGTCCAGATCGTCTCTGTCCTACCAGTGGTTGTGTTTGGCTGACGGCTACACTGGGCTGAAAGGTGACCACTGACACCTTGAAGATGCACATTGTGACCAAAGTTGGGTAATTCAGATCCAGAGAGTAAAAGTCCAGACCGGGATTTTGTTTCAACCAACTAGTTTGCATAAAGAGTCACAGTCACAGAGTTCTTAACTGGTTGGTTGAAGTAAAATCCCGGTCTGGACTTTTACTCTCTGGGCCTGAATTACCTAACCCTAATTGTGACACGCAGGACATTATACAGACATTATATCATTTCTCCCTGATGACTTCTGCATCATATTCTCTCTTTTAGAGGCATTAGTAGCATTTGAACAACTACAGAATATACTTTAATAAATAATTTACATGACCTCCGACACTCTGATCCTCTTAGTGTTTCACCTGGGAATTGAGAATTATTTAGCAAAGCGTAGTGAAATAGTTGTTTGTTAAGCTTCACCTTTGAAGTTTAATTTGATTTCACTTTTGGGTCAATTCTATAAAGCTCTCTATGCTAATTATTTGGTTGTTTTATCGTTTGCACTTGATTGTGAAAAAGAAATATTGGTAATAAATTCATTTTTAAAATAACGCCGCTGTGTTTTTGTTTCTTTTTTTGCCATACAGGCAGAATCTGGCATTCTAGACAAAGACAATGCATTCAGTGTATTCAGAAACATTGTACATCTTTGCCTTGTTAAACATCCACACTCGACATGCAATTAAATACAGCTCTGACCCTGGCAGGCTCCTCTCCTTATGGCTGAATGGATGTTCAGTCTTCTTCAATATACGTCTTTGATATACTCTTCAATGTCCTTGCCTAACATTAAAATCCAGACTAGGAGATTCCTTAAGGAAAACATTTTTTTTGAGTTGGAGCATGTACTGTAAGAGGAATAACAAACATTGACTTATGCACATCTTTAATGAAGTTCCTTTTCCCCCAATTCGGTACGCTACCTAATTCAGTTAAATCCTTGATGTACCCCATCAATTTGATTGACCTTGGCGGGTTCATAAACAGCCATTTGTTGTTACTCTCAACATTTCTTGCAGAAGTGCTGTGGGTAACATTTTAAGCAGACGGCTAAATGGGTTCAGTGCCCAATGGCGCCTATCACTATTATTTCTAAATGAAAGTAACATTTCTTTTTAGATATAATAGAAATGGAGAAGAGACGCCAAATGACGTGATATTATTAACCAAAAGTTTAATCATTTTCCAGGCAGAACTAAATTTCTAAATGTTTCCAATGAACTCATAATTCTGGCGTCGCACCACTTCCTGGTGTATTGACAGCAGTTCTGCTAATGTTATGGAATATCCCAGAAATCTGTAATTCGCAGTAAAATTTGCTGGGAAGGACCCCTTGGTCAGCAATTTTAACTGCATGTCAGCCACCCCCGGATCAGCTCCAATTTCTACCGCTTATCGAGGGCCAGGTCATGTGGGTAGCAATCGGAGCAGGGAGCCCAGACCTCCACCTCACCAGCCACCTCCTCCAGCTCCTCCGACGGAATGCCAAGGCGCTCCCAGGCCAGCCGAGAGCCCCTCCTGAATGTCTGAGCTCCTCACCCTGTGTCTAAGGCTGAGCCCAGTGACCCTGCAGAGGAAACTCATTTCTGCCACTTGTATGCGGAATATCACTTTTTCGGTCATTACTCAAAGCGCATGACCATAGATGAGGGTAAGAACGTAGATCGACTGGTAAATTGAAAGCTTTGCCTTCTGGCTCAGCTCCCTCCTTACACACAGTGAGTGTCTCTTCCTTTAGCTTTTATTTAATCATCCATACAACTACGATTAACACTCATCAAGTTCAGGATTTATTTATATTTATAATAGACAGAGGTAAGGAGCACATGCTGATTACAGACCGTTGCCACACCCACCACATGACAAACCACCACAGGGATGAGAACCTAGTGCAGATGATACCTCAGCACCACACTAGTCCAAATGGACCAGTGTGAGTTTTTTCTAGTGGCTGGAGTGCCAATCTGGCCACCCAGCTCCAAGCTGTCCTAGAAGTTGGAGGACCTCCTTGCAGGGTCAGACGTAGATTAACATCACAGCCGGGATGAAGCAACTACAGGTTAGTGACCTTTGCTCAAGGGCCCAACAGAACGCGGTTTCACTCCTGGCATTCACAGGATTGAACCAGCAACCTTCCAGTTGCTGGCACAGATCCTTATCCTCAGAACCGCCACTCCACCCACACGCAGAGACCTTAAAATGAATGTTTTCTGCACTTTGTAGGTGCTATAATTGATCCATTCACTGTGTTTCAAAAAACTGCAGAAGAAGTACATGTTTGTCTGCCTGGTTGTCAGGGTGAGTGCCCATCTGCCCCTGTCCTATGTGTTTTGTCCCCTTTTGGTCAGCAGGTGTCACTGGTCATCCTGCTTCTCCCTTCTCTGTTTTGTAGCTCCTCAGTCCCTGTTCCTTGGGCTGCTGTGCAGCTCTATGGGTTGCGTGTGCGGCTCACAAGCTGCTCCCCTGCTTGAGTTTGAGGCTGGCCCTGTTGGGTTCTTATTCCTGGTTTATCCTTAGTGTTTGGTGTTGTTTATGCTTTGTGTCCTTATTAATGATTTTTCCTGCCTGTGCCCGGTTTAATTCTGTTTTGCTTCTACTTATGTTCTTATTGTTAGTCCTATTGTTAGCCCTCGGTGATTGTCAAAGTTTCCCAGTTCCACCTGTTGCTTGTTGTCCTGCACACTTTCATTGATTGGTTGATTTTTCTAAGGAATCCGCTTGCAGTGTCTCCACAGTTTCAGCAAAACGGTGGTTTATTGACCAGTAAAAATAATATAATGTAATACAGACATACACCGGGTACTGAAAGGCAGCTCAAATACAAATTAAGGGCAGTTTTCACCCCCCTTTATACCCCAAATGACCCTCCCCAGCAAGGTGCTGTGTGTAGGTGTTTGTGAGTGAATTTACATATAAAGAGTGACCCCCTGGCCTGTGAGGAGACTGGGGTGGGGGTGGGGCAGGACAGAATGGAGACTTTCTGATGATTTTAATTCAGTTACTTCCTTATCACCCTAGTGATACTGACTGGAACCCCCTTTCTCTCCCTGGCTTCCCCCATGATTATGAATTGCTAACACTGTCTGTATTCAAATGATCAACCCAGAACATTGGGGCATCTTTACTACTTTTCCTTACATTCTGTTAAGGTCCACACCTGCCCCTTTGTTCATTTCCTTAGTTAGTCATCGGAGTTGGTAACCGGTTAGTTGTAGTTCTGGTGGTTATTCTCTATATACCTTTGTGTTCATAGTTGTTACTGGGTGTCTGTATCTATGGTTATTTTCCAATCTTGCTCTCTGTTTTTTCTCTGTTCCCTAGTTATGTTATTTTGTGGTTCTTTTAGTTCATTCTCATTTTGCTGTGTTTGGTATTGAGCCCCCCTGGTCGCTTCATTTCCCGTTTTCCCCTTGAATTCTGTTTCTAAACAAACATAAACATCCGTTTTACTGGATCGTCGTTCCCTTTGCTATGCCCCGCCTTTAGACTGGTAGGCCTACTTCTTAACAGTTTCACTGGATGACTCAGTTTGTGAAGTGTGTTTTCTTTCCCAGTTTTCTTGTCTCCTCCTTCCCCCTTTTCTCGCATTTTTTTTATCAGTATGCGTCAACCCCTTCCCTGAGAGCGCGCTTCCTTAACAGAAGTATATATACCCCTGTTTTCAAACATAGATTGGTACGCTGGTCGGTAACCCGGACCTGCGAGAAGTTTCCTGCTTATCAGCCGATTAAAATTGAGCTGCAGCGGGAACAAAACAGCGGAGTCGGTCTCCAGATAACTTTGCCTCTCAGTGTATCCATCGTAGCCTCGTCACGCATTTTGACGGAGAGCGATGGGCTGGTGTGGAGTTTTGAGAATCTGGCTGACAATGACTGCCCCGTTGCTGGTGTGCATGGCGTCGGAAGGTAAGCTGTGCACCGCTTATACAGAGCCCCCCCTCCCGCAGCAGTCCTCATACGCATTCCAGTCGCCTTTCTTTGCTTGTAATCCCGACGTTCGTCCACTTATCTATCTCAGATATTTAACATACTGCGTAGTTTCGCTAATACGCGCAAATAACGCATATCGTTTATCTACAACTAGTAATAGAATTATTTTTCCATTATGTATGTATCGTATGTACATGTATATATATAATATATGCCTATGTGTATATTGCAGATGATTCCCCCTTTCTCCAGCGACAGGTGCCCTTTGACCTTTCCCGATTTCTAAATGGTTAGTGTTCTTACTAAAAAAAATTGTACAAAGGTTATGCTAAAACTAGATTGTCTAATGAATTTGTTCTGTGTTGAATTGCTCTTCTGGTTATATTTATTTACCAATGATAAGGATAAAAGCTTTAATGCTTCAGTAATGTTTCCTTGCTGTGTCATATGAAAATGTTCTTCTATATGTTTCATACTTAGGGTTCAGTGCTCCGGATTCTGACATAGGTAGGTGAATCACCCTGTTTTAGGGCTGGGATGCACTGCGTGCAGTTTTTAATCCCATTTAATGCCGTATTTGTTCGTTTTCGTAGAGACTTCTGAAAGTGAGCCAGATGTCTTTGCCAGGGAAGAGAGCAGTGAGTATTTTTAAGCTTTGGGAGAAAAGGGGCCGGAATGTTTGGATTACAAGTTCACAGGAATTTCCAGGTCAATCATTAGTTGTCTTCATTGTTTTTGGTTACCGAAGTCTGAGTAATTCTGGCTGTGTCTGGGTGGGGTGGGTGAGTGGCCAAGTATCAGGGGTGCGTATCGCTGACCTTATTCCAGACAGGTTACACTGGTATTTCCGGTCTGGTCTGGGTGGTAGTTCGTCTGGCTTCCCCACACAGACCTGTTTGCCAATGGAGGGTCGACCAGGACAAGACGACATGGCTCACTGCCACACAGACCCCTGAACAAGGCTAATGTCCTGGGAGGAGACATTTAATTTAATGAACTATGTAGGCAGTCCCCCGTGTAACAAGATCCTTTCCCTAAGTCTGTCTTAGTAAGTTGGAACTGGAATATACAGTTCTTATTTAGCATCAGTTAATCAAAGGTTTGTCTTAGTACATAATATAGATTTACTGTACGGTACAGTAGGGTAGGCCTTCCCCTGAAATCATGCAACCTTTTCAGGAGTGTCACAAAGTAGTGCATGCATTCCTGATTATGAACCATTGTATGACTTAAATTAACTCATTTTTAAAATAGTAAACTTTTATGGCAGTTCATCCGTAAGTACGACTTGCCCGTAAGTACGACTTGCCCGTAAGTACGACTTGTCTGTAAGTACGACTTGTCTGTAAGATCTGTTACGACCCCTGTACTCCTCGTGCATTGTTCCCGTTCCTTTCCCTTTCCCACATCTCCCACTGCTCTGTTCCAGGCCCCACGTTGACTGGACATCAGAGCGTACGGATACCTGAACTGTCCTTTCCCCCAGCAAGGCCATCTTTGGACAACCTCCCCTTTCTGTGTAGCTACGTTGATTCCCGCCCCCGCTACACACACCAGTCTTTCCCAAGTTCCGGCTTTGGCAGCCAGATTCGGCAGGCAGACACAATCAACCGCGTGGAGTCCTGGTACAGTGGCTGTTGCCAAGAGAACGAGACTCAGGAGAGCACGCTCACTCTCTGCTGTGCGCTGCAGGCTGTGAGTCAATCTCCACGTGGTATTAAGTTCGTTTTAGGCAGCTACATGTCCTGCACAGAGGCATTGAAATCAGTCACTATTAGCATTGGGCTTCAGTGTGAGAACTGGAGAATTAGCCAAAGCGTAGTGACTCGGTTTGACTCGTCATAAGTAAAATCTTGAGTAATTTTATGGGATTAAGCCTCATTATTTTAAATCTATATATTGTGTTTGGTGACATACTGTATTTTTTACTTATTATAAACTGTGATATTAAAACAACATTACGATTCCCCACAACTCAATTTATCAAGATGCCACCTTGACAGGGTCCCTTGGAGGTCTTAATTACTTTTTCAATCATTTACACTACAAATTAGTTGTTTGAGGAGCCATTTTTGTAGTCACAACGGCTCCTCAGGATGTAAATAATAGCAATCCACCTGTGTTAATATGTAATGGGGAATACTGTGGGCCATCTCAGATAGCACTGTCAGTTGAGCAGTTTAAGTAAACCATATAATTTCATATAATGACAGGTAGCACTAGATCTAACCCTTTGCCATTTCTTTAATCTGTAGGCATTTTGCTTGTATGTATATGGTTGTATGCATATAGTCACAAAAGCTATTTTCTGGTTGTTCCCACAGTGGGAGAGTGCTCTCTCTACGTTCTGTGATGAGGAGTTCTCCATCAAGACCAGCCACTACCACTGCTGCTTGAAGCGAGGGTATTCCAGGTGGCACTGTTTTGAGAAGGCTGCCCCCAACCCCACCACCTTAACCCAGGGCACTACATCCAATAAACCAGCACCCCAAGTACCTGGATTCATCTTTAACCGTAGCATCTGCCCGAGGTAAACAGAGAGACAGATGGAGGGAAAAGGTTGAGGTAGAGGAGATGATGGCGTAAGGGAGGAAGGGCAGGAGCTGTAGGGCTACATCTGAAAGTGCCTGCTCAATCATACATTGGCTCATGTTCCCACCCAGCAATGCTTCCGGGAGTTTGCAGGAGAGGGACAAAAGCTATGAAGTGCCTGACATCGAATTCCCACCTGGCCGGCCCAATTCCGAGAACATTGATGCGATCTGCGGCTTTCAAGCAGAGCGCCCCCTCTACCCCCTTAAATGCCTACCGAGCGACGGCTATGGCTGGCTAGCTCGGCAGTTCAAGGTGATCAACCAGCTGGAGACGGGGATACACAGGTGTTGCAAGGCAGAGAGGAAAGCACTGGTTTGTGTGGAAAAAAAGGTAAGTGTCGTTCGTGCCAGTGAAATAAAAGCTGTGTGGTTGTTTTTATAGAACAGATGGGTATTATTGTTGTTGCGTGTGATGAAAGCCACCCTGAATATGGAAGGCACATGTTTTCTGTTGTTTAAGGCAACTTCTGACTAATGCTCACAACAGATGTAGGGGACAAAAGGGTCTTTGAAAAACAGTTTATGAAAAATAATATAACTCGTATAGTGGAACATGGCACAATGTTGCAGTGATTTCCTCTGTGTCACATTCTAAATTAAGAATTAATCAACTCTTAATGTAAAAGAAACTGCATGTAAGAGACAAAACATGTTTTCTTCTCATATGATTTTGATGTCGGCTCTCACCAGTAAAGTTTTGTAGACCACATTATGAGAATGTTTTAACATGCTTTTTGTTGTTCTCCATACTGCTGTACAACGATTTCTTATAACGTCTTATCAGGGGAGCCAATAAGGATGTTCTCCTGAATTTACTTCCCTAAGTGTTTTCAGAAACTTTAAAATACAAAGTCATTCATATCCCATTGTTTGAAGGTTAGAATTGACTTTTAACTTTTATTGCCCAAATACACAATAAAAGTGTGAAAAATGCCCTTGTAAACATGCATGAGATGTTGCCTAAACAGCAAGAACAAGTTCACACCCACGATTAGATTCTTTGATTCTTGTTCATACTCCTGTATCATTTTACTGCCTAAAGGAGAATAAATCAACATTTTGTTTTGAAGGGCAAAACAATGCTGTTTACCAGACAGAATCTGGATAATTTCCTGTAGAATGTCATCGGTTAAATGAGAAGTTATTCTGCGTCAAAACCAGCCTTAGCTGTATATAGAGTTGAACTCTTGCTAAGTCAGTTGTGCCCCCTCCCCTCTTCCAGTGGCAGGATGCGATGGACTGGTTTTGTAAGGAGGAGCAGTCCGTGAATAAAGGCCAGGACCCCTGCTGCCAGCTCCCAGAGCCGGAGGAGCGCTATGCCTGCTTCTCTCGCCGCGCCCGCAATCCAGACTACATGATAATGCAGAGGCCTCTCCGCTCCGAAGAAATCTTCGAAAGCAGTGGCGTACCTTTCCGGTTCTGCGACACTCACGCACTGATCGTCAAGAAGTAAGGATGGTTTTTAAAAGCATGTGACGGAATCTGTGGTCTTGTTGAATGACATTTGGGAAGCCATAACGAATCAGGTTCATGGTGACTGTGCAAGTGACAATGCAAGTCGTCTACCCCACTGTCCAATCAGTGCTTCTCAGGACTGGGTCCCTAAAACAGTAATTGGCCAAGGGATTTTAATTGTTTTTTTGTTGTTTTTTTTTTTATGAAAGCTCACTCTATTGTTTACATTAATTGAAAGGTTGGAATTAAGTTGTTCTCATGCCAGTATTTTTGTTTGTCTGGTGTGTTTATGAAACCGACCCTGTATGTTTTTGTTTTTCGCTGCTAAGAAAAAAAATTACAAAGCACTGAACACTATTGATCTTACTATGGAATTCAGTTTCAAATATCAGAAATACAGAGTAAAAAACATATCAATGCTGTACACGTTTTAGGAAATTTTCAAAATAACAAAAAACACTTTTTAAGCGTTAAAAAGCATGCCTTTTGTGACAGATTCCCTGTGGCGTTTCCAATTGAAAGTATCGTGACTGAGTGCTGCCATCTGCTGGGATATGAGGGAATGACTTGCGTGGGCAACCGGGTGAGTAGCGTTTGATCCGGCTACCTGCAGTACAACTAGAAATGTTTATAAAGAAATTAAGTTTGGTGAAATCCTTGTGGTACCAGTATTACTGATATGTCCATTTTGTATAGTCACAAGATGTTACTACTTGTACAAATCTAAGAATAATATTAGCTGTAGTAGTTTGTAAAACTGTATCTGAGTAAATATCTTGCTGAATATGGATTATAGAGTGTTTTAGTGGATGTGGATTTCTTATACAGCTGGATTCCATGCTGGATGAAATGTGTACTGCAAAGGAGGCATTGTCTTCAGGCCTTCATCCAGAATGCTGCCTGCAGCCCCCGTCTCGCAGCGCCCCCAACTGTCTGACTGAGCAACTGCTGAAAGCCATCAGAAAAGCAGTTGAAACCCCAGCGTACCGGAGCAGGAAATGTCCTACTGACTGAGTCACATTTCACTGCAATTTATCATTAGGTGAGAATAACATTTGATTCTGAATTTGGGAACAAAAGTCTTTCAGAGGGTTAAATGTACTAGCTAAGGAAGCAGTCACTATGTCACCAAGAGTCCTGTAACAGATGCTTCTATTTCCTCTTCCAAGAATCAGTATTATTGGACTGACTCTTATTTTAGTAATTTATATTTCTCACTAATCAATTTTAACTCTCATATAAACAGCATGTAAAGACATCTTGTAGTTTCACGCATGGAAATAAATGGATGTGTTTTCATAAATTATTCAAAAGTTGTCTAATTTTTTCCCTTACACTAGCATTTGCGTGAGTGTTATAATAAATGCAGAAATGTGCAGTGATCTGGATTTATTGCATTAAATCCACAATACGTCGAACACATTACATGTATTTTTTTAATTCTTCAGTCAGCTATGTCATTGTGTGTGTGCATGATGAAATCGTCACAAAGAGGATGCCATAACTTGGAAGACCAAACTGGATCAAACAGGAAATTGAATGAATTGACTTTCCTGAAAAACTATAAGCTCATATTTTGCAGATTTCCTGTCTGTTTTATCTTGTTTTATCAGAAATATTACTTTGTATCAGTGCTACTAAATTACCATGACAGCAGTACTGGACTCAGGCTGTTTGAAGGGCAGGGGCGAAAAAATTAAAAGGCCACCTATTGCAGCACTGCATCACATTTTATCCACTGGAAAGACATCTATTAGGACAATTCCCCACATTCTAACACATATAGAGACACCCTTTACAGCACTGCAGCCCATTTCCTCTACTGGAAAGGACAACCTTTGGGACAGTTAATCATGTAGGGGGGGGGGCACAGAGGTTTGTAATGTATAATACTGTGGGTGAGGGGAGAGGCAATCGCGTGGTCCGGATTAAGCTGTATTTCTGATTGGTATGCGCCCTACCATCAGTATAGATTTACGTTTACGTGATTGAAATATGTAGAACAATTTAGCTGGATGATGATGGGGGATGGAGGACGTTGCTTTGGACAAATGTAAATGGAATATTTTCCCTAAGGAGGGATGACATCCACGTGCATCCCTTGACTACTCGAGCCCTGGAAATTAGACACATTTTTATAACGTAAACGTGAAATACGAAGGACGTAGCATGAGTTTCTTTCCATGTGCCGAATGGCAGAAGAGATTTTGCTGTTTGAGTAATTGCTCGCGGGCAACACCAACCGTTATAAGGAATGTTAGTACTGTCATCTTGTTTCAAATTAAATTTATGTCAAGTCGTCATCTATTTACATCAAATGTTGTCGAACTCGTCTTAGCTAAGATGCCTTGCATTCACTGTCTAGAAATGTTAAGTTCTTTGCCTGAGAAGGCTCCTATTGTCAAAGTCACAGTAGCATAAAGTACTCATAGGCTTCATATTTCACATGCTTCTAATATTTTAGACTAGAAAATCGATTGCAAAAACTAAGATATGATTAAGAAATAAAGTTATCGTCAGAAATACATGAACCCTAAACCTCCATTACCTTGAAGCACTTGACTCGCTTACCACAAAAATATATATATATATATATATATATATATATACACACACACAGATGATTAAAGTAATCAGCGATATGGATAACCGTTGACAAACATGTTTCTTTGATTTCTTGTGTTAAGACATTTTAGCTAGCGCGTTTCGTTGTTTTCTGATACAAACACTCTAAGACGTTAGGTCGTTTATTAAGGTATATCCAACCGCTACTGTTAAAAACAACAAAAGTGATTATTGCATAAATTACGACTATTGACCAATATGACCTGCGACACGCCATCTGCTAAGAGAGGGGGAGAGAGAGAGAGATTGCGTGCACTGCCGTCTCGTAAAAATATGACGTCATGAGCTTGCTTTTGATTTGTTTGTTTTGAATGGACTTTCCTCACGCGCAGGAGTCTGTCATTCGCTTCGTAGCACTATATGAGTTAATGGACTTCCGCCCCCCCCCCCCCCCGCTTATGACAACAACAGCAACAACGACAACAATAATAATACTTATCAAATATTACATGGTAACGCTGTAACTGTCAAGTAATGGTGGAGAAAATGTAGTGTTTCGATAGTTTATAAAAATGACGGAGGGTGTTACAGTGAACAGGCAGACAATGCAAGCAGGGCAAAGAGCTAATATTAATCCTGATAAGGGTCGCTTGGGGACCTAACCCAAGCAATATAGAGCACAAATGACACTCTGGATAGGATCTTTTGACTTTAAATTGAAATATGACATTTGATTGCTAATTATAAGAATATGTGGTTAAAGTTGAATTGTTTCAAGGTGTGATAGAGTACCACTTGGTACTCATCCGGTTTTGAGGTATCTATTGTTGACAAGCAATATACAGGGTGTTTTATTTTCGAGATTCTAACTCTTCTAGAGAATAAACCAAGCCTACATTTCCAAGTAAACGATACAGTTTCCTCACCATCCCCTAAGTTGTTTTATTGCACATTATTCTCTAGCCACATTGTTCGTGTTAACTCTCTTTGAACGATTTCACATGGAATCTTAAGTCATACTTCCGTTTCACTATTTTTTTAGTGTATATATGCGTTTGGGTTGTTCCTTCAGTTTGCCCTGGTTCTGTTTCCACTCCGTCGCACGTGTTGTTTCCGTCTTTGAGGAGAGAAAGCGGTGGCCGAACGGGTTAACCTCCCCGGACGGGGTGGGCTGGCATGCCGCAGCCGGAGCGGGATCCAGCAAGGCGCGGTGCAGGAAAAAACACACATCGACGCTGAGGGCAAGAACCAAAATGGCGACCGCCGGTCCAGCTGATCCGGGCTCGACGGCTCCTACAGGTAGTTAGATCCGAACTTTGTCATTTTTCAC
Source organism: Paramormyrops kingsleyae (assembly GCF_048594095.1). NCBI lineage: Eukaryota > Metazoa > Chordata > Actinopteri > Osteoglossiformes > Mormyridae > Paramormyrops > Paramormyrops kingsleyae. The sequence goes on from NC_132805.1 coordinate 6,390,648, forward strand.
CGAGCAGATGCTAGCCTTTATGGGTCGTTGTGGGTTTTTCGAAGCTTATTGTAGTGGTGCGAGTGGCCGTGACGGTACTGTGGTAGCCGGGTGGGATCATACGCGCCGGGGAGATACGGTAGCTAGCTAATAACTTGTGACGGACTGAATCCAAAAAGAGGCATTTTACGAGATAAATATCCTATGTGTGGTAATTCAGTGGTAACATTTGTTTCCATAATAATTGCGGCGAGGAAATATAGTTATAAAGGGCGAGGCGCTGTGTGTGCTTCTTTTTAGGGGAGCATAGCGTCGTTTGCTGTCAGACAATGTACGGGAAGTTGTGAGAAACAGTCGCGTTTCCAGTTTATTTTCCCCTTTGGATGTATATTTCAATTCTCCGCCGTTTGGCTCTGACTGCCCCGTCAGGTGTCGGCTATCTGCTGGACAAGGCGACGTGTCCCCTTTCTTGGATGAACTTACATGGCGAAGCTGCTTTCGCTTTCGACGGTCCCTCCGATTCTCGCCACCCGCGGCACCAGCCTTTGGTCGATAGAAAATTAGCTGGTTAACTAATGCGTGGCTTAAAGAAGTGGTCTTGTGTATATGTTGTTTTTTTATATAAACACCAGTGTTGTTCTTCCCGTGTCCCGGCTTGAGGAAACTTTGGCTGCTCTGAGGGCGAAATGAATGGCGTGGCGGCGAGACAAAAGGCGTCCGTCAGCGAGTATGCTTTTCGGCGTGCGTGCTAGCCACAGAAAGGGATCGAGTTCGTAATATCAGCCTGTTTTAAAGTGAAATTCACCGCGGTTGTACTTCGCTTTTTGTAAAAAATAAAATAAAATCGACAGCTAGCACACTTCTCCCTCCTGATCTTCGAAATCATGTGTCGAGTGATCATAGTGCATTAGTGCCCCGAAGCACGGAAATCGGCGACAATAAGAGCCGGACTGTAGCGTGTCAATGTGCGGATGCATTTATCATTACTGAAATAAATTAATCAAGGGGGAGACTTGTCTTGTGTGGTATTCTGACAGTGTCTCTGTCCAGGTAGGTTTGAGGTAAGGAGTATGGGCCTTAAACGTTTTTTTTGACGTTTCCGACGGTCGTACCAGGGAATGTCTGAATGCGGGCCCGCAAAAATGTCAGCTCGACATACTGGGACTCTCATCTAGTGATGTTTGATGGACCCCCACTCTATTAAAAAAAATCGACAAAATGGCACAAACCCCACCCTTCAACACTGTCAGATAGAAATACAGTGGAATCTGTTGGTCTGACACCCGCAGAATTAAATAGATTACGTAAATTATTTCCAATAATAAATGTGTGACCTAATATCGTTTAAGACTTTTTTTTGTTTTGTTCTGTTGAGCACTATCAGGGGAAGAAACGCGTTACGTGGAATACCGCTTGGCACCCGAATTAGACATCTCGTAACTCCTTTCATTAATACTGTGTAGTGTTACAAAATTGAGTTTCTTCGCCGAAATATCGTGAACGCTCATAAATGTGTTAAATCCGCCGTATCCTCTGTGTAACATATCTTGTTCTACAGAGCTGAATCTTCCTTTCTGGAGAAGAATAGCTTGTGGAGGTACTTGCATGGTGCTGCTGCCTTAGTATGCTTATAGTGCAACACTATACATTTTGAATAACACCTTTTTACAATGCATTTTGCCTTTGTTTCGCTTGGTTTTGCATTTGCTGAATCCCTTCCTCTCCCCGTCTGGGTCAGTGGTGACTCTGGGCTTGTTGTTTGCTCTATCCTGTTTGTTTTGAAGTGCTCTTGTTATAATCGGACTGTTGCATTCCTTCCAGTTGGTCTGGCACACCCATGTTACAGGACAGGTTTACCATTGCGTGGAGGCTGATTTTGTTTGTAGATGAAATGTTCACTTATGCCTCCTCCCTTACCCTTTGAAATGATTTCTGTCACAGTCAGTGTCTAGTCAAGAGCTTTTCTTGGGATAAATGTTGACAGATGTGCTAGTTGTGATCCCCATGCTAAGTTTGACTGCTCTGCTTTCTATATAGATGCCGTTCTGTATTTATAGGCAGGAATCGCCCTTTACGCTTCTGGGCAGATGCACAGATAGTAAATCTTGCATACAGTAATATTGGTTGAAGTGTTTTGCTTGATATGTTCTTGGCAAGACTGAGCTAGGAGAACCATGAAGTGCTGTGAGTGTGTGGGTCAACCACAGGGCTGTTCTCCATCCAGCCAGGATAGGCTCGCCTTTTGGGAGGGAACCTGACTTCCTTTCTGGGCGGCCCGTCCCACTTTCTGTACTGGTTTAGTCATCTCATTCACATAGCATAATTCTACACAGTTCTGCTTCTTGAATGTCATAGGTATTGTAACTGTTGTTTTGACACCTGTATTTGGTTTATAATCCCTTGCTTAAATGTGGGGAAAATGGGTTGACGTAAGCTTGTGCAATATGAATATCGCTGGGACATAAGAACGAATGTAATACAGTCTAATTAGAGTGCTCAGCTTGTTTTTAATCCACTAATACTGGTTCCCCAGTGGAAATGGTATTTGTCATTGCATGTCAGCAATTTTTTTTTGTTTACAGGTATAGATTATGTAATGCACCAGCATTTTAAAGTCTAGGGTTAGCTCTATATTTATTATGTTTGTGTTAATATTAGTGCTTCTGGGAGTTTGGAAATTGAGTAGTGCTTAGTTATGGATATACAAATAGGATTACAAGCACAATTTAAATAAAGATAATGAATCATTGCTGGGAACATCCAGAAGCTTAACTTTGCCTTTCCTGAAGCCACAGCTGCAGTGTGAGAAAGTTGGGGAGATGTGCAATTTGACCAATATTCTTGTCTTTCCACAGTGTCCGGTGGTAGTCAAAAGGGATCTTCAGATGTAAGTAGTGAAATGTACTTTTTTTTTAATCACTGATTTGTCCCTTTCTGTCTTATATGAAAGAAATTCCCATTGGGTTATGTAGGGTTTTGCTAATTTTGTATTTGTTTAATGTGATGTAAATAATAGAAATTTTAATAAATTACTAAAGGATGACCTTGATGCTGATGTGGGAAGAATTATTTGATCAACTAAGTGTCTTATGGGGAATGTTATAAAATTTGTGCGGTTTCCAAAACAATGAAATACTTGGCTGCTTTTGGGAATTGTATGGTGATTTAGTTGATAGACAGCATTTAAAGGCTTTTGGTTAATTTTTTGGTTAGTGTCGAGTAAGGGCTTTCTTATGAATATAAGTGAATTTTGATAAGTGCAAAGGTTAACTAATCATTATGGTTTATTGTGCTTCTTGTAATATAATCAAATTGGAGAACTATATAATACATTTCTGCAGTAAAAGGCAGTGGAATCTGGTGTGTTGTAGTAATTTAAAAGGCAGTTTTAGTTCTAATGGAAGTTATTAGGAGAACTTGCTAAATTGCCCTTAAGCAAATACAGAAATAGTTTGTTGCCCTGAGACTGCGATTGGACCATATTTAGCACTTCCAACAGAAATGCACTTAAATAATTAGCCTTGTTACATGGAAGTATCTAGAGGGTTCAGTGTCTAACTCCAGTCCTGGTTTCACATTTCTGTAAAAATAGGTATGTGAGGACTAGGATTTAAATGGAAATTAACAAAAATGCTTAAATGTGTGTCTCGTGATTCTCAAGTTGGAGGTACATTGAGATGGATAACATCACATATGCTCCCATTCTACCAGGTACTTTTTTTTGGTTAGTAGTTCAGCATCTCCTTGTATCTCCCTTTTGTTTTCAGATGCCAGGCAGCTCCCAGAGCATGAAGAAGACCATTGGTCACAGAGGGGTTGACCCCACAGGAGAGACCACCTACAAGAAGGTCAGCATTGGTCTAAAGGTCGTCATACTTGCATGTGGTATGCAATGGCAACCATCCAAACAAAATCCATTTAAAGAAGCATTTTTAAAAAGGATGCAAAATGAAAAGCATTGCTGTGGTGCTGATCAGCATCCAAATATTCATTTTGATTTTGAAACATTTGGAGCAGTTGGCGGTTTAGTGCAGCTCCCTCCTTGCTGGTAGGCCTTTTCCCAGATGGGGAAATTTTGCAGCAGTCAGAAGACTAGTTCTCCGTTCATGGTGCATAAGCTCGTCATTAAGCAGTAGAGGCGATGTCTTGCGCTTTGAATAAAGAGGAATGAAATAGTTTGTCCAGTTATCCAAGTAACTTATTATGCAGTTATGCAAATAGCTGTGGCATGTATGTGTTCTTCCTCACTTGAGTAAATAAGTGATTGCAGTGCATTCCTGATCCTCGGCTTCTACATGCTTCTACTCGATGCACCTTATCGAAACCTTTAGACAACTTATTGCCTTCCATGGTATGTGCAGATGCTTATCAAGGGTTTGTCTCACCTCAATTGCTCCATCTCTAGTGGCTCTTGTCCCAGCACCTCCATCTTCAGCTAGTCCCTCTTGGATGATGCCAGTTATCTATCTTTGTTTTTCCATCTGTCCTTCAGCTAGTTCTCTGAACTGCCCCCTGCAGTTGGAAATGGCTACTAAACCCTCATTATCCTTCATCTCATGCTCATTGCATGAACTCCCCTTGTCCAATACCAATGCCATCCACTGCGAATTGGTGTAAAACACATGGATAATCTCGATTTCCTCCCCGCCCCCCCTCCATGAAACTTAAATAAGCACTGTTCTATTCCTTTTTGCACTACATACTATCCTCTTGCGTAGCATTTTAATTTTATCACTTGAGACACCCTTCAGTCACCCAGTTCCATATGATGTGCTGTTTTGAGGAACCTTAAGATGTATTTGTCCCGTTCATTCTGTTGTTCACACTTGTTCGGGGTTAATGGGTCCCTTTTGACTAGCAGGGTGAGAGAGCCGTGTTTCCTTTTAACCGTGCATATACCTAAATATGTATTATTAGGTTTCATGGGGGTCAAGAGGGTTATTTGCTGAAAGGTTAAGCATTAGAATGGTCAGGACCTCTTATTCAAGCAATTTTAAATGTTGTGTGGTTGTTGGTTCCTCCCTTCTGGGATTTTTATGTCCCGTCATGTCTAGTATTTACAGAAAGTGGTTTTATTCAAGAATTTCTCTCCTGGAATCAATGAAGTTAATCTAATCTAAGTTACGAACAAAAACCATCCTGTGAGCAGTTCTCCGTGCCTTGTTAATAAGTGAGGTCAGAGCCGAATGGCCAGACTCATTGCAGCTAACAGGAAGGCCACAAGTGTCGTAATAACAGCTCAGTATAACGTTGACATGCAGACTTCTCTGAACACAGAACATATCTACCCTAGAAGTCACATGGTTCCTAAATGGTACTCTGAGCACATGATGCTGTGTTGGCATTTATTTACTGTGGTTGTTGTTTTTAACAATAGCAGTCAAGTATTTTTTTATCATATAAAGCGGCGGTTCCCCAGTCCATTCCTATGCCTGGCATATGCGATAAATTAAAATCCTGTATGTGGCTTAATGGTTAGGGAAGCGTACTTGTAATTGAACGATTGTAGGTTCGAATCCCCAACCAGCAAGGTACCGCCCCCGGGCACTGAATTAGCTGCCCCCTGCTATGTCACATTGTCACATATGGGTTAAATGCAGAGGACGCATTTTGTTGTTGTGTGCTGTGGTATGTCAACAATGACAATTAATCACTAAATTCTAATTCTGATGTTCATGTGTATGTCCTCTCATGTCTTCCTAGACGACCTCCAGTGCCCTCAAAGGTGCCATCCAGTTGGGCATCGCGCACACCGTGGGCAGCCTGAGTCAGAAGGCTGAGAGGGATGTCCTCATGCAGGACTTTGTGGTGGTAGAGAGCATCTTCTTCCCCAGGTTGGTGGGGAAAAAATGGCTGGATGGAAGGTGGATGCCGCTCGTGGGCCGAGAATCGTCTCCGTTACGCTCCCTCGGCTCTCCCAGTGCTTGCACGCGCACTTGTGCTTGTCTGTCTACTTGGGTTTCTGTGGCTTGTCCAAATCTGCACGTGGAACATGTATATTAGCACGGCTCATTAATGCTCTCTGCTATTTTCAGTGAAGGGAGTAACCTGACCCCAGCCCACCATTACAGCGATTTCCGGTTCAAGACCTACGCCCCTATCGCCTTCCGCTACTTTCGGGAACTCTTCGGTATACGGCCAGATGACTACCTGGTCAGTCCTCCCCACCTGGCGCTGTCTGTCTTTGGTGCTGTCTGTCAGCGTGTTTATTTTTAATTTTTGATTTTTGTTTTCTTTTTGCTTTGGTAACAGTATTCCCTGTGTAACGACCCCCTGATTGAGCTCTCTAATTCTGGCGCGAGCGGCTCCCTCTTCTACGTCTCCAGTGACGACGAATTCATCATCAAGACTGTGCAGCACAAAGAGGCAGAGTTTTTGCAGAAACTACTGCCTGGATACTTCATGGTGAGCGAAGGAGAGAAGCTTTAGAAAGTGACATGCCGTTTTCATTTTGTGTGCATTTAGTAAGTAATGTCTATCAAAGTTGTGCCTGGCATAGAGGCCTTTAGTGAGTGGGTTGTTTAACAGAGGCTGCGTGGAGATCAGTTTATGAAACCAGGAATGATTTGTTGCCGTGCATCTACAGAGCTTAAAGTTTCCAGTTAATAATGCGCCAAGTTATGTTTTGAAAGGATTAATTGGATTACTTCATGAGCAACTTAGCCTTTGATGTGATTAACTTCTAGACTAAACTAGATCATAGCATGTGTAGGCCTGGTGGGGTACCATGTGTTCCTCCCCCCTGCTGTTTGAAAGGGTCACCAGACATTGTCAACTGATTTTATGGAACTATGTGAAATGTGGAATCAAAGAGTAGGACACAAAGTGAGAGCCTTTCACTAGGGGGAATGGGGTATGTACATAGTCATGTATATGGTAGCATGATGGGGAAGGTTTAATGGTGGGAAAATACAGTTGTGCTTGCGGTTCACGAACACAATCCGTTCCAGGAAAGTGGTCGTGAACCAATGTACAAATTGCGTACAAGCAAACCAAGGCAATTTTTCCCATAAGAAAGCATTGAAATTCGATTAATCCGTTCACAAGCCTACCAAATAATAATTTTTGTTAATTAATTTTCTGGTTTTTATAGTAAAATCATTAATAATAAAGAATAAAAGCATTAATAATAAAAGAAACATAACTAAAGTAAAAAAACAGTGTACAGTAGTGCAAAATAAAGTTCATACTTTGCTTATTTTTGTAAGGAGGAGTTCGGGTGTGAAGGAATGGAAGAGAGGAAGGGTGGGGGTTGGGGGACTACTGTTTGGAAGGAGAGTCTCCTTCCATTAGAACAGTGGGAAACTTCAGGAGTGCTCTCTCTCCTTGCTCGCTTGGCCTTTGGTTCGTTGATCGCCTGTGGTTCGTCTGTTGCCTGTTTGAGTGTAACCTCGGGTTTGTTCGTGGCCTCTTACTTTGACAGTTTCACTGAAAATCTGTCAATTGAGACTTGCCTTTTTCTGCGCTGTAGAATATTTCTAAAATATGACATCACTTTTATGTTCACTTGGTCACGAATTTGATTCGCTTCAGCTTGGTTGGGGCGATACAGTTCCACAAAACTCTGCGCTTCAGTCCACTTAGCACAAATGTCTTTCATCATTTAATTTATTTTCCCCCAATCCCCCACTTCCTCTTCCTCCTCCCAGTGCTCCTGCTCACGCTCCATGGTCTTCCGCTGCTCCTTGTACAGTTCGACGAGTTCGTGTACTTTGCATAATGTGGTGGTGTTCCTGTGTATTACACGATCAGCCAGCATTTGTCTAAGAGATCTACCAGTAGATCTGGAGGTCATGCACTTACTTGTCTTCAGGAGGCCTGACCCATGCTCACTATATCTTGTCCTGGCCCCTTCCCAACCCTACAGAACCTGAACCAGAACAAGCGCACGCTGTTGCCCAAGTTCTACGGGCTGTACTGCGTCCAGGCGGGTGGCAAGAACATCCGCATCGTGGTGATGAACAACCTGCTGCCATCTGCTGTGCACATGCACCTCAAGTATGACCTGAAAGGCTCCACTTACAAGCGGCGTGCCTCGCCCAAGGAGCGCGAGAAGGCCGTGCCCACCTTCAAAGACCTGGACTTCATGCAGGACATGTCTGAAGGACTCCTGCTAGAACAGGACACCTACAATGCCCTGTGCAAGACCATCCAGAGGGACTGCCTGGTGTGTGTCTGTTGGCCATGTCCTGTGCTTGTGGGAGTTTGTGGTCTTTGTGGGGAATTACTCACAGAACCCTCATCTGAAACTGAAAACTCCATTGGTCTCTTTCTATTTTCTCTGACCCTTAATGTCCTGTCTCTGTTCTTCAGCTGCTGCAGAGCTTCAAGATCATGGACTACAGTCTGCTGATGGGCATCCACAATGTGGACCAGGCCTACCGGGAGCGAGCCGGCGAGGGTGCCGGTCCTGAAGGAGCGATTTCTTCAGATCAGAAAAGGCCACCGGGCCAGAAGTCCTTGTATTGCACTGCCATGGAGTCCATTCAGGGAGAGGCGCGAGGCAAGGGGGCACATGACTCGGAGGACCAGTGAGTGGCTGTCGTCGCCATAGCGATCAGTCACCGGAAGCTTCACACGTTGCGTTCATTGATCCACACTGCCATCATTGCAGGATGGGCGGGATTCCGGTACGCAATGGCAAGAATGAGCGGTTGCTGCTCTACATCGGCATCATCGACATCCTGCAGTCGTACCGGTGGGTGTCCGCATCTTAGTCTTGTGACCGTGGGTGGGGTTTCACCTAGAACCTCTTAGTGGTAAGACTAAGGTTTGTTTTTCTCAAAATCTTGCTCAGGTTTACCAAGAAACTGGAGCACTCGTGGAAGGCACTGGTGCACGATGGGGTAAGATCCTTCTCGATGCATGTGGGTGTGTTGCCTGCTTCCGGAAGACCCTTTCGAGCTCTGAGCATGGAACGCCTGTGATTCTCCTTAGGACACGGTATCGGTGCACAGGCCGAGTTTCTACGCAGACCGTTTCCAGCGCTTCATGTGCAGTAGCGTCTTTAAGAAGATCCCACGTAAGTGCATCTGCATCCCTGTTGATGTTTGCCCCCTTGCCAGTCGTCTTGCGTCATAACAGCGAAATCCACCCCTTCCTTGCTGCTCTCAGTGAAAACGTCGCCTTCTAAGAAGAGCCGCTGTGGAGGGCAGGCAGGCCTGCGGAGGACTCAGACGGTACCCTGTGGGCCTTCCCAGCAGTCGCATGGAGCCACGACATCAGGCATCGATTCCCGGATCGTTTACCGCTCCCACCTGAGTCACATGGAGTCCGAAGTTGAAAGTGGTGAGTTGCGGACGACAAGACCAGAAGAATGGTATTCGTAGCCTACTGTTAATTTTTAATGACCCGCAAAGGTATATATGTTAGGTTACATTTACTTCAGCAGATGCTTTTGTCCTAAGTGACGTACAAGTGAGCAAAATAGAGCATTATAAATGCATAGTATTGTGCAAAAGTCTTAGGCAGCAAAAGGAAACGTTTAAAGCGAGTAATCTGGATAATAAGTGTATTTGTGCTCAGAACAAAAAACACAATTTAGCATTAGAACCTATGAAAACTGACAAACTAGTAAGACTATCTTCTGTTCTCCAAAACTGATATCTTGCCAGATGGCTAGATGAACACTGCTTCAGTTCCCAAACCTCTCCTCTGGGGCACCTCAGTCATTCCATGTATCCGTTAAACTTCACCACCAGCTCCTTCCATTTACTTTTTCAATTAATTAAGTATTGATTAGCCGTATGAGATGTGCCAGTGGTCAAGTCAAGAGACACATGGGTGTATTGGATGGTTGCTGGAAATACTGTGGTGGTTTTATGAGAGGCTTAGCAATGAACAAGCTGATGCCTTTTCACAGACATCATAGTTTTTCGTCAACAAGATCGTTTAAGCAGCATTTTCTTCGAGTGTCTAAGACTCTTGCACAGTACTGTATGAGCTGTTGAGGAGTCAACTAAACATAAGTGCAGCTGGGCTGAGCTTCCGATGAATGCCCAGGTACTAGAGTGAGGAGTCTTGGGACAGGAGCTACACAACAACTTCTAACATAAGGCTCAGTCAAATGTGCTTTCACACACACGGAGGTCCCCAGAGGAAGTTTAATTTCCCACACTTTATACGACTTTGCTGTTTTCCAAATTCAGGCATGCAATCAGGCCGTCCAGACTTGCTGCCAAGAATGTCTCCCTTAGATGGTGTAGCTGACGGCATAGGAGAAACGACCGCCTCCAGGACGTCTGAAGCTTCCCCTCCCTTATGGTCAGTCCCTCCCCCTCCTGTGTGATCCAGCTTTAATTCCCCTGGGTCTTCCTGGGTCACAGTCCACTAACTCCTTCCCGCTCACTACAGCTCTGTTGGAGTCGAAGTGCACAAATCGCCCAGTGTAGACCAGGACTGCAGCAGCCCCCACAGGTGAGAGTGTGCAACTGCAGCTGGCTGCGCACATTATTTTTAAATACACACACAAAATTAAATATGGATGGATGGCCATTTAATATCCATGGGCTTAAATCAAGAATAGAAGTTAACTAGTCGTCACTTTCCTTTTCGGTTAAGGGTTGAAGAGACAATCCCAGAGGAGTTCCAAGCCAGTGCAGATGTAGTTTCTTGCCAAGACACTGTCCTGGAGACCAATGTCTTTTTTGTGAGACCTGTTTTCTTGCTTACTTCTTAACCACCAGTGTTTTCAAATGCCGTATCTTTAATTGATTGATTAAATCTCTTACTTATTACTGTTGTGATACCCAAGTGTAGAGAGAGACCTTTCCATATTTAAACGCAATAGTCTTCGGTAATACTGTAAATTGTGTTTTAAATCTTCTAAACCGTGCATTATATTCAGTGTGTTAAGAGCTTTCATTTTCTCCCTACAGTGAAACAGAAGGGTGTCTCTCCAAGTGAGAAAATGGATTTTTTTCCCCTTTTCCCTCATTCCTTTGAACTTTTTTTTTGGGCTAAGCACTCTTTAGTGGAGAAGCTGGCCTGGTAATTTTGGGGTGGAGGATTTGTTAGGGCTGAGTGCTTTGGCTTGTCTGACCAGTCCTTCACGACCATAGGTCCTTGCTGCTAGGAAATTCAACTACGTTGCAGGTGCTGTATTACTACGCTGACTTAAACTGTTCAAGTCCTGCACACAGCTGGTGTTACAGCGTTTGTTAGTGAACAGATTTGCCATTTCATTGGAGTCTGGGTCACATTGCATTTAAGTGCCTGATTGTGAGTTGTGCTTTTCAGTATTTGGTCAGTTAATAAAATAGGTCCCAGGGCAAATAAAATAATGTTTTCCAGGTGGAAATCTGACAAAGTAGATATTCAAAGATCAGTTGATACACTTGCATTTCCATTATGTTGGGTTTGTATATGCTAGATCTTTGCTGCACCTGCACTCTACTGCTCAGCAACTATTTTGTACGAAAGGGCAGTTTAGATCAGTGTTTCTCAACCCGGTCCTCCGGGGCCCCCAGATTCACGTTTTTGCTTCCCCCAGCTTCCTGCCAGAGTACTGGGAGCAAAAAATGTATAGTCTGGGGGTCCCCAAAGACCCGGCTGAAAAACACTGATCTAGTGTTTGGTAATTATGGTCATTTGGGGGGGGGGGGGGGGGTTGGTATCTTTGTGTTTCGTTTTTTGCAAAGCCTTTTGAGATGTTCTTTAAATCATTGGATGACCGAATGAAAGTGAGTTTAACTGTGCCGCGACTAATTCTGCATGCTCTGACATTCTGCACACCAAAGCAACTGACAAGGTTTTTATTCCATTATTTTTCTTTTTTTTTTAATGCATGGAAAGTGTGCTGGCACTGTCTGACTTTTGCTTAGACAAGTATATGACTGTCAACCCTGATGTTTGTTCAGTTGCTGAATACACTGTCCATGATGAGCTGTGACTTTTTAATTCCCTTTTGGCCAGTTTGCCAAGTCGTCTTTGAAACCACCTGCTTATGTTGACTGCTTGTCCTACCTATGTAACATGTCATGCTATTGGCCTAACCATAGAAGATCCTTTTGTGCTTCCTCTGCTGTTGTCCTCCGCAGTGTATGAGGATTGGAGGGCGACGCTCGTCTTGTTTACTGCCTGCAATATTGTCCCTTCAGACTGTCACTTCCCCAATACTAATAAGAGGAAGGTTGTGGTTAATTTCTGCTGGTTTCGGAGATGACTGCAACCATTTAAAGGACCAATTTGTATAATCTGAACATTGGTATTGATTTCATAATGGAGCCTGTTGTGTATGTCCATGCATGCAAATTTTAGTACGTGACTTTTTAGTCAGGGTAATTGTCTGTGGTCTGGTGCTTACCGAAACACAGATATTGTGTGGGTACATTTAGCTCAAAAGGCTTAATGTCACTTGGGAAGTAAGTTGGAATATGCATTTTGCTTTGTATGCTGTAGTACAGACCTTACCTGTGTAAGGGTATATGGGTTATACACCCTCCCAATGTGATGGCCAAGAGCAATATATACAGCACAGCATCAATACAGCAGTGTTAATATGGTGACATGGGTGCCCACGTGCTCCTGTGGTCTACGAATGTGCACATGGACACCATAATACCTTAAACCTTATACCATCATGGGGTGGGGGGGCTCTTGTGTGCTTCCTTATGGAAATAGAAAAGATGGTGAAAACTGTGTTTGGAATGTGTGTTTTTTTTTTTTTTTGTAAATACTGGATTCAAACGGCATCATAGACCATAAAAGGCAATCATTTGCTAAGAAACTGGAAGCTGAAAATAGCCATGAGGCATCTCCTCCCATAGAAAGGATTGTAGCCAAGGCATCATTACAAGAGATGGGGTTGAGCTTTGAGTCAAACTGGAAACGGCGTGAAAGGAAAAAAACAAACTGGTTGTGGGATCTCCTCTAAAAGGTTTGTAGTCGATTCATGCAGCCGTTGTGCCGGATTCAACGTGATCCACGGCAGACTGGGATGTTACAAAATGAACCTTGATACGGATCAAGCTGGGTCAGGTGGAGTGTGAAGGATTCTACATTGCTGTCCCTGATTTAACATGGCTGCTCTGGTTTGATTTGAGCCTTGTCTCCAAGATCTTCAGTAGGAAGGTGCTGGATTTGTTCCGTTTTGCACCTTGTCGGGTCATATTTGCCGTATTCGTATGAAGTTTCATCAGTCTCGTACATGCTGCGTGGAGGTGTCTCAAGCGTGCGTGTCAAAGCAATGCTTCAGATGATATCTGCAATACAGAAACTGAATACCTTTGCTGCTGCTTTGACAGGACACAAGAAGCCAGTGGAATACAGCTGTAGAACTCAAAGCCCAAATCAGCCTGTTGACATTTTGCTTTCTTTTCTTGGATATATTAATATATATTGATATTTGCAGCCTTTATTTATGGAGGTCATCTGCACATTGTGGCCCACTTCAATAAGTTTATGTAAATTTTAAGAAGGCTATGAACAATGGTGTCCTAATTTAGTTACTACGTTGATATTCAAGTGAAGGCCTTAAAATGAAGGTGTCTCTTCGGCTCCTCTAAACACAGTTTTTCTTAAGGAACCTTTGGAGGTGACGGACTCTGCAAAGTTGGAAAAGTGGCAGTTCCGCCAGGCGAAAGACTACTTGTTTGTTCAGTGGCCACTATGAATGTGTTGCCGCTATACAGTTCTCGCCTTTGGATCTCATTGCCTATTCATTCTTTTTGTACTTTTGCCAATAATTGGAAGAATTAGTTGTTAAGCCTTATCCATGATGGTTGGATGCCAAAGATGCCTGTCAAGCCCCCCCCCCCCCCCCCCATTCCCAAATTCTAAATTCTGAAACCTTGTGAAAAATGATTTGCAAACTGTTGGCTTGCAAACGAATGTGGTCAGTCCCGTACCCTGCATTACACACTCAGAAGTGCTATGAGTTGATGTTGGTTGATCATTGCACACATGCATTTTCAGGCCTTACATGTGCATGGATTTTTATAAAGTAGTTATAGAAAGCACTAAAACAGCATACCTGTACTACAAGAAACATCTCCTGTTATCTTGAGGAGCCAGGCTTATATTTTCATAAATTATTACAGAAATATTGTGTACTTATGGTATTTTGTATTCAGTTAAGGAGTCTGCATTAGTACTTGATAGCTGTTTTTACATTGTAATAAACCTGATTTGTTAAAATTCACTCATGCTTTTTCATGTAAATGTGCTGCAGTAACGGAAATGCATCCGTTTTGCTCGTTTGTCTTCGATTTTTACTTTGTATAAACTCAATGTGTATATATGTCACAGAAATGCCTTTTCCTGTGTTGTATATTACTTGTAATTCCAACCATTTTAGTGGTGTGGTGCGTTTTCCATTGTTCGTAGAATTTTATTAAAAAATAAATCCAGTATTGTGTAAAATGGGCTTACGGATTTAAATTTTATCGTGAGGGTAATTCAGGTGACTTAAACTGCATTTCCCACAATCCTCCATGTCACCTGTTGCATGGTTCATTGGGTTTGAGCTATGTCTGATCCCGTCTCATTGTCTCATTTCAAACCAAACAATATTGTGTGCTACAATATACCCAGTCATAATCCTTATATTTTAAAAGTCATAAGGACCATCTTACCCTTGTCTGTTTGTTTGTCGTATGTTCCAGTGCATTATCTCCTCCAATGGTCAACCAAAACAACGTTGAAACTCCACAAGCTTGAACAATGACACGGTCGTCATATGAAAAGAGAGGTTTACAGATCGATAAAATTATTTTTGGGTTGATTTAGAGCTAAATATAAATGTTTACTATTAAAGTATATTTATGCTTGTATTGGACTTACTGACGCCTGACAAAGTCGATATCACACCGGACGGTGGCGAAAGTGATTCTCCGGTTGTTAACTGCATTCACTAATTCATTGATTTCGTTTAATTTCCGAATTAATCGGTGATATATCATTTCCTTCTCTTAAGATTAGTTGAGTGTTTCTGAGCTGTGCTTGTTAACACTTAATTCGTACAATACCGAGAAGAAAATAATTTCGTCGTCTGCTTTCATTTCATGCAGAGCTCGGTTAATGTGTATACCCGACTTCTTTGTGTATCATTCCAACTGCATTTTAGCACCAGCAGTTTCGGCTCGGGGAGTCTCCGGTACTGCGCTTTTGTAATGCTAAGCACAAGGACTAAAATTTACTAAAGTAGCCAGTAATGAGAAATGCACCTACTTCTTAATTGTCAGAAGAAATGCGTTTTTCTGCTTAAGTTTGACCCGTGCTGGTCTTTTAGGCTTCATTTTAGGAAATTTACACATGTAATAATAATGTTTGGATGAATTTCACCTGCCTTTTGCTTTTCGTGTTAAGGCCACGTATCTGTCAAAGCCATATGAATCTCTAACACTGCTGGCTCTAAAGCACAGGCAATGAATACAGATTGTTGCTATTTTGCCAGCAGACCAGTAGGGGGCATAAAGATGTTAGTTTTTTTTTTTTTTTTTTTTTTTTTTAAATGTCCTGTTCTACATGTGTGCCTGACTCTTTCCACCATTGAGCTGAAAGTTTACCCCCATTCTGCTTCACAGATCAAAAATGGCCCAGGGAATAAAGAAAGGGTCGATGTTAATGTGGTCAATTTTGGAGAGGAGATCAGTGTGACTTTGTTGTAGATTCAAAAAATAGTCCTGTGTTAATCACGCTTCCATCTTTGCCTTCCCCCCCCCCCCAAAGAGGCTTCCGCTTTGTGACTGTACCCTGATGTGCCAGTCTGGCAGATGCATTCCTCTCCCAGATCATTCCTGGGCCTTTGAGCCAGTGACTTTTGTACTTGGGATGGACCCCAATGCAGCCCTTCAATGGTGAGAGAAACAGGGGGAATGCTGCAAATGTTTCTCACCACTGCGTGACGTCATTTCTCTCACAATAATGCCTGCTCTCCTTCTATATTACCTATGTTTGTTCAGGGACAAACAGAGGCATTGAGGAGAAGAGGCCCACCGGGTTCATTGCCCGTGCCAGTGTTTCTCAGACTGGTGCTCAGGGATCCATGATTTTGCTCCTTCCCAGCTCTTTAAAAACGTGGACTGTCTGGGGACCGGGTTCAGAAACGCTGGCCTGTGCTGCCATCTGCAGCTGGTACTATGGGAGAACATAGCTGAAATAGACAAGTATTTTTCTAAAGAAATGGAAGGGGGGGGGGTTCAAAGATGGGAGGTGGAGATTTAAGTATTCCTCCTAAATCTACCTATGACAGTTTTATTTATTTGATTGCTCTAGTCTTAAACTACAGTACTCTAAATGTTATTCAGTGCAGCACAGTGACTCACACTTCTAGGCTTTGGGTTTGAGCAGCACCCCTGCTATGTGTGTGGAGATTGCACGTGGTCCTTCTTGCACATATTTCCACCAGGTACTCCAGTTTCTTCCCATACTGCAGAAACATTCCCCAGTCGTATAAGCCCTGTGATGGATTGGCACACTTCTGACACAGGTTTAGATTTTTGTCTTTATTCTCTCTACTTTTTTTTTTTTTGGGGGGGGGGGGGTGCTTAGCAGGGTAAGCCTGTGTGCCTGTGATTGCAAGGTCACTGGTTGACCTCAGCAGAAGTCACATGTTCCTAGGCCCTTGAGTAAGGCCCTTAACCCCAAGCTCGCTTTTGTCACTCTGTGTGCAAAAAGAGAATTTCCCTATAGGTATTAATAAAGTATCACTCTATTCTATTCCATTCTATTTCTTTCTGCCTTCCTATAATTTAAACATCTGACTGTATTTGGACAGTATAGTGGAGCAGGGTTATCAGATACAGATTCAGGAGTAACAACCAGCATGACCAAGTAGGTTGTGTGAAATTTGGTAATTTAATTGTAAATATGGATAGAACATATCCTGGCCTTCCTCTTAACATTTCAAATCCTGTACTCTGTTTAAGGTGGAGATCAACATCTATGTGAACCAGGACCTGAAGGACCAGATGTGAACCCCAAAAATGGAAGTCTGCTTCATCATGGGCTCCCTGGCCTCAGAGATGAGTTTCACAACACCATAAAACAACAAAGATGAGCAAAATAATAAAAAAAAGCTTCACGTGTATCCATAGTAGCCTACGTTTGGATGCATGCTGACGGATATAAGCAAATGAATGTTTGAACAGACATTACTAATCAATAGGCAGAGCAGAACATGCGTATACGGTACACTTTACACGCTCCTAAATCAAAGTGCAGAGTACTGGTAACAACTACAGCTAACATGCTAATTAAATTAAGGTCTTATTATGATTTTTTGTCAAATTAATAAAGTACTATAAGGTGATTTTAATCTCCTTTCTGTAATTTTTGTGAAAATTAAAATGGGGATTAACTATACACAATTTGATTTAAAAAAATAGCAAAAGGAAAACACTCATTGGGTTTAAGAAAGGTTCTAGGATACGCCATTTTTTCCATATCGTTGAGTACGATACGCGTGGACTTGAACGAATTGTTACCCGATATAACTCGAGCGATTTAAAGCGACTGTAAACGGGCATGAAGTCCGTACAAAAACGACTGACCTGCAGCTTTTATTTTCTATGAAACAGACGCGGCGCTTATCTGCGGCAACGGAAGGTCTTTAGAGGTTGTACTGTACGTAAAGGGCGTGCGGTTCGAGAAAAAAAAGAGGATTAAACCACATATTATGGAGCATAATATTAAATATTTCATTATATATTGTGCTGATTTTTTTAAATGTAAGAATATAATGACAAAGCAGGTGAAACAGGGATAGGGTTAAAAACACATCTGACAGGACCTGAGCGGTCATCGGGTGACGGGAAACTCAGGCGCCGTGACTGGAGCCAGGAAAGTCGGGAATCTCTAAACAAGGTAAACAAATCAAACGTTTCTCCGCCAAAAAGCCGAATACTGCCGCCGATTTGCACCCAGGCACGTCGATATGGAGACAAACGTCAGCGACCGTGCAGCTGAAGCCGGTTATATAACCACGAATCGATCGGAGACACCTGAAAGCTGGATATTTAAATGACCCCTCAGCTGGCCGTGTTTTCTCAGTGGATCCTGTAGGTGGAAATCAGCTAGCTAGATGGACTGAGAAATCCGAGAGAAGGAAACAACCCCCCTCGGCGTTATGCATGACCTCTTCACGATCGGGTTAACACATTATCACCTAAATATAGCAAGCTTAGTTAAATCAGTGTTTGCACACTACAAGTAGCGAAGCGGGCTTTATTTTTATTATGTGGGCACTGGAGTGTAGACGGCGCCATCCTCACCCTCGGATAGCCGCAACTTTTCAGAGTAGGTCGCCTCGACCATCTATTGTTGCAATTAAAATTAATGTTAGCGTACGGTTTGTGATTCCTGCGATTACACGACGCCGTTGCTTATATGGATTCTTAACCGATATATGGATTTGCGCGGTAAATAGCTCGAATTGTTCAGAATACAGTTGCTGATCACATTTTACCGTCGTTTTAATGGAGTCCGGTCTTAACGCAAGTAGCGTTTGTTTAGGTATTTCCACATTGTATCGTGAGGAGAGCAATACTTACTAGGCAATTATGGGTTTGTGATAAAAGTTGTTAAACATATGTTAGGGTACTTGCAATCCGAATATCCTAAACAAAATAGTGTTATGTATTTACAAGTCAAATATCTATTTTTATGGGTTTCCCATTTCACTGCCTGTACGGTGGGAAAAGTGGTGGGAAAAACTCGGCTATGTATTTGCTATTGATTAGTCCAGAATGGGGTAGGTAGCAGATCCATAAACGTGCTTTGGATTAATGTTGGTTGGCTGTATCTCAGGAAAGAGATTCACTTAGCGTGTTTATGATACAGTATCGTAAAGGTTTATGGCTGATATCTAGAAAAACGTAAAAGGGTTAACTTGAGGGCGGCGTTGCGTTATTAATGCTAGGGTTATAATCAGTGAGCAATATCAGATGTTAAAGCGATGATTTGTAATAATAAAAAAAAAAATGAATTACAGTCTATGTGAAAGTTGAAAATCTGCTAAACGCAAATGGAAAATGCGTTACTTAGAGCAGTACATTTCCCACACCACGTGACTGATTCGTTTTTAGGGGAAGGTCAACAGTTGTAAATAATAATAATATATATAAATATAAATAAAATTTCCTTGGATCGGTTCATCTTATATTCACACCATGTAAAACACGCGGAAAGTGATATTTGTGGTTTGGAGTATCAAAGCCACACTGCAGTAGAAAAACGGATGCATTGTTGGGAAAATAGAACATTGTATTGTAAATGTACACATAGGATGCCAGAAGATGGCGTTTTAGTATGCAAAATCACAAATGATTAAATACACAGAGGACACTCAAGTGTAATATTTAACAGGTTGATTTGTCAGTCCCAAATCAAATGCACCTAAATACACAGTACACACAAATATTTGTTTATAACGCCCATTATAAATTATTACTTGAATTAGAAAGTAAAAATACAGATGACACTGTTACTCATGCAAAAAAGTTCCTCCTCATTAGACATATTTCCTTCAATGTAAGTGTGAAAATCACTATAGTTGTAGTTAAGTGCTACTGTTATAATTTCACTTCTATGCTTTTATAATTCTGGGTCCTCTTATTTGAAGTGTGACTCCCTGTATTAATACTTTGGTCTTGATCAAGATCTTTATAAACAAGCTAAAATTATTTTTTCCTGTATAGTCCAAGTTCAGATTTATGACACGTCATTTATCCTATAATCTTTATCCTGGATTCTGTCTCAATCAGCTTTCTTCCTGTTATCCCGTTATGGGGGACATGAAGACCCCGGATTTTGATGATTTATTGGCGGCATTTGACATTCCGGACATCGATGCCAAGGAAGCTATTCAGTCAGCCCCCGAAGAAACAGAGGGCCACCACGTGGGACCTGCGGGATTGGCGGGGAAGTCAGGTGGAAATGGAACCGGGGTTGGTGGAAGCGGAGGTTCATTGATGAGACCTGGAAGTTCTCCGGACCACCACCATCACCCACAAGCTCATCCCTCGCAAGGTGACCCCTCTGTTGTCAGCGTCATTGTGAAGAACAGAGTTCGCCCAGAGAACTTTGAGGAGGCCGACACAGATATTGATAAAGACGGAGTGGGCGTTGGTACAGAGGTGATGGGGGGAGTCAGTGGAGGAGTGGTAATGGGTCCTAGAATGCCAGGTTTGGTGTCACCGGAACCGCTCCTTCACAATGGATTTGAGGCTGCTGCCAGTTCCATGGATGCTGCGCTGAATCAGACCCAGGGCCAGTCGAATGGAGAACTCTGGGCTCCCTGTTCCCCCAAAGGAGGTAATGAGAGCAGTGGAAACGGCGTCGATTTAGGGTCAGCCTTTGGTACCAAACAAAGTGGCAATCTCTTCAACAGACTGAAACCCCTGGTGGCTCAGGGTCCAGGGGATCCCATGGGGAAGGTCCGAAAAATGCTTCTGCTACAACAGCAGCAGCTTCACCTGCAGCAGCATGAAATTGTGACAGAGGGAACAGACAGATCCAAGGCCGCTGGCTCCTGTGATGCTGCGGCTTCCCTTGTTCCCGGAGTGTCAGTAGGGATGCCATCGTCTTTCTTTCCCCCACCCATACCTGTGCACCCCAGTTCTTCTGCTCCCAACGTGGGCCCCCATCTCTCTCACTCCGGCCTGCATGAAGGCATGGCCTCTGGGACACGTTCTCCTTCACAGTCCACCGCTCAATTATTTAATGGCCCCCAAAGAAGAGGCTTCCCTCATTTAGAATTAGACGATGTTGATTCCGAACCAGATTTGGGAAGTCCGTTGGTAATTCAAGAGAGTCCGGATTCCCCAGCATGCACTCCTGCAAAATTCCCTCGCTGCCACAAGTCACCTGCTGAGGGGTTCAACACCAATTCCTCTCATTCTAATCCCACTACATCTACTTATATCAAGACTGGAGGTATTGGTCAAGGGCCAAGTTCACCCCTGCCATCCACTGGTTCCCAGAGTTGGCTTTCCACACTACCCACAGCCACCAGCGTGAACTCTAAGGAGGAACAGAAGTCGACGATGCATGTCATCGATGAGCGAGACTCCCCAGAGAGTCCTGAGCCAGAAACGCCTCACTCTGGACTCCCCAAAGACACTGGAACTGGAGTCTCCAGTAGAAGGTCAGCTGTTGCTGCGACCTCTGTCCCGTCGTCCTCTGCCCTCCAGAAAGCTGGCGAGAAGGTGGAGATAAATGGCAGTAAGGAAGAAGAGGCGAGGGACAAAAAGGTGAACATTCTAGATGGCTCTAATCCCGTGGAACCTGATTCAGCTCCGGGAGAGAGAAAGAAAGATGAGAAGATGGATGTGGATGATGGAGACAAATCTTCAACAATCGTCGTTACTAACACAGCTGTCGCCTCTAAGGGCACAACTGGGACTCCCTCCAGGCCTCTGAAAGTACGTATCAAGACCGTAAAGACCTCAACAGGGGGAATCACTAGGACAGTAACTAGGGTCGCCCCCAAAGGAGCGGGTTGTGCGAGCGCCAAGGCTGGTGACTCCAAAGCTCAGCCTGGGGGGCGTAAAGATGCCAGTAGGCCCAGGAAAGCCAACATCGCTTCCTCTGTTCGACAGCCTGCTTCCCAGCAGCAGAACAGCAAAGGCACCATTTTGCCCGTGTCCGTCCTTCAGGAAGCCAGCACCGCCATGCTGGTGGCCGCCAGCAAAGTCCAGAACAAGATGGCCGCCACAGCGTCTGAGAAGACAAAAGTCTCCACCACTGCTGTCAGCATCACAAAGGTCGCCACTCTCCCCTCTGTGTTACCGTCATCCGCAGCCACCTCCTCTTCTAAATCCAGTCCAGGAACCAGCGGGATCAGCATACGCACCATGGCGCAGAAAACGGTCAATGGTGGCACTGCTACCGCCCTGACTGGCCAGATCTCCAAGCCCGCCTCGATTGTTAACAGTACGGGCGCTGTAATTTCACGTAGCCAGTCCAGCCTGGTGGAGGCCTTCAATAAGATCCTCAACAGCAAGAATCTCTTGCCCAGCTATCGGCCCGATCTCTCCATGCCCCTGCCTTCCGAGTGGAGCCTCCCGCTACCCACCAATGGCTATCGCTGCCTGGAATGCGGCGATGCTTTCGCCTTGGAGCGCAGCCTAGCGCGTCACTACGACCGACGCTCACTGCGGATTGAGGTCACCTGCAACCACTGCGCCAAGCGGCTGGCCTTCTTCAACAAGTGCAGCCTGCTGTTGCATGCACGAGAGCATAAGGAGCGGGGCTTGGTCATGCAGTGCTCCCACCTAGTCATGCGGCCTATCTCTGTGGAGCAGATGATTGGCCAACAGGATACCACACCAGTTGGTGAGTCTCCCTGTTTGCTGTTTGTTGTTGTCTGCCTGTCTCCCAACATGTGACAGGAGCAAATGAAATGGCAGTAGAATTGTAGGGGTGCCATGAGGTGCTTTTCCACTACCGGAACTTTTTTTCGAGGAACCAGGAATTTCTGTCGTATTCTCACCATAACTCAGTCCAGTTGTAGTTCCAGAACCTTTTATTAGTCCCTACTCTGAACTAGGTACTTTTTGTATGACCACAAACTGTTGGGATGGGCCTTATAGTGATAAACTAGCTGATTGGTTGGCCACAAGCACTAACGTGGAAGTTACACGGAAGTGTGTGGAAAAAAGGTAAAGTATTGAGCTGATGGAATTATTTTTGTATCTCAGTTACATTAAATGCATCAATGAATACTGTTTCGCTTGCATCTCTTTATTTCTGCATTGGAAAATTCAAACGATAATATACTTTTTGTCTAATATTGCTGTCTGCCTGTTTAACCTAGAAGCTTTTTGCATCTCCCTTTCTGATTTAGCATAAACGTCACGGTTCCTCTTGTGTGGTTGGAAAGTGACAAATGAAAGTGGCCCGGAGGTGCAAAAGTTTTCGGGTGAGACGGAACTTGGAACCAGGAACTAGGTTCCTGAACTTCGGTGGGAAAGCACCTGTGGTGGCTCAATGGGAAGCACTGTTGCCTCTCACCTCCACGTTTTTGGGTTTGTGTTGTGTGTCACTCAGCGGCTTGGGATACTGTGCCTGTTATTGGAAGGTTGCTGGCTCAGATCTCAGGGAAGGTAGTGTGATGTTACCGTTGGACCCTTGACAGGACTGCCTGAGCCTGCTTTCTCAAAAATGGGACTAATTGGCATCTCTAAATAGCCCATAGTTTATGGAAGTGTGTGCATTTGCCTTGTGATGGCCCAGAATTGTCACTTGCTACTTTCTGTTTTTTGATGGGTAGAGCTGGTACCAAACTCACACCTGTCTGTTGCTCTGACTGTGGCTGTTCCTCCTGCCCTCCCCAGGCATGCTCTCCTCCCCTCTCTCTTCTCCCTCCCTGGCCCCCGTCCCTACAGCTCTGTCCTCCATGGCCTCCGGCTCTTCGAAGGAGGAGCCAGCCGGCCAGGCCGCGCCCGCCCGCCCCCGGCGTGCTGCCGACAGCCCCCAGGTCCTGCTGCCCCTCCCCTGCAAGAAGGGCGAGGAGCTGCAGTACCACAACTTCAAGTGTGCCGAGTGCCGGGCCCAGCTGGGGAGCAAAGCCGAGCTGGTGGCCCACTTCCAGGAGGTCAAGGCTGAGTCTGACACTGTGAGTGCAGGGGAGGGGGGTCCTCCTGCCTGTTGACATAGGTGCGCATGACAATGGCTCACTGAGCGTCTCCCGCCCGCCTTTCTCTGCTCCCCCGACAGTCCTGCACGCTGTGCTCGCCCCCCATGATGCTGCCCAATGCCTGCAGCGCCGCCGCCCACCAGCGTCTCCACAAGCACCGAGCCCCCCACGTCTGCCCTGAGTGTGGGGGCGTGGCGCGGCCCGCCAGCTTCCAGACGCACCTGGACGAGGCCTGCCTGCACTTCTCCCGTCGCATCGGTTACAGGTCGGTTGCTCATCGTCGCCACCTGCTGGCCGTTGCCGGCACTGACCATCCGCTGACCCAAATCTGCATGGCGTCCAGGTGTTCCAGCTGCCAGGTGGTTTTCGGCGGCCTCAACTCCATCAAGTCGCACATCCAGACTGCCCACTGCGAGGTCTTCCACAAATGCCCCAGCTGCCCCATGGCTTTCAAATCAGGCCCCATGGCCCAGGCTCACATAAGCACCCAGCATCCTACGCTGGGCTCCACACCTGCCAAGTAGGATCTGTTCTTTCGGGTTTTACCCCCCCCCCCCCCCCTTCTCTGAGGCTCAAACCGAGCTCCCCTGAGTCACTCCTCTGTCTGCTCTTGCAGGATGATTTACAAGTGCGTGATGTGTGACACGGTGTTCACCCAGAAGCCTCTGCTCTATGTCCATTTCGATACTCACCTGGCCAAACAGAAGGTGCACGTCTTCAAGTGTCCTGACTGCACCAAACTCTATGCTCAGAAAGGTTCCATGATGGAGCACATCAAGGTACTGTATTTCAACCAAAGCCAATTAGCTTAATTAAGCCAGTTCATTTCAATTTATATGGTGCCCTTCCGCAGTGCATAGAAATTTAATGCGAGTTGCATCACAGATGTACAGTACTGCTGGGAATTGCCAGGTAGCTCATGATACAATACTCATCCCGATACCAGTGTCACATTGATGCATCATGACGCATCGTGATATTAACATTGTATCCTGATTATAATATTTAAATAATGGAACAGTGTTAACAGTCATCCATCTATCCATTTTCTATACCTACTTTTTCAATTGAAATTGAATTACCAGCTAATATTTAGAATTAGTATTTTGAATAAAGTTGTTGCCCAACTGACTCCCGGTTGCATAAACCATGCATTAAAATAGCAAATGTTAAAAAGCCTGAAACATTATATTTGTGTTTTAACAGTTCAGAGGTAAGTAAGTAAAATTTATTTATAAAGGGCCTTTTACAGGCCTGTCAGAAGGCGACGAACAATATGAATACGAAACTAAAACTGTAAAACCAGAACAAAAACAGGCAACGAAAAAATGGTTTAAACGAAGAAACAGAAACAAAACAAATGCAAAACAAAAGCATGTCACTGCATTTCGGCACTGCAGTGCTTTTAGCATAGGCTACATTAACAGCATATTTTTTATCAGCATATGTTGGAAAAAAATACTTGTAGTCTTCAGACGTAAGTATTTGGATATTGTGACCGGTGTCTGGCAGACGTTCCTTGTGGAGCTCTGAGACTCCATGCTTTGCTCTTTTGCCTTTGACACCAATAACCTTTCTCTTATGATTCTTACGTTGCTGCTCCCAGATGGCCCACAGGGGGGCGTCGGTGAAACAGGAAGTCCCGGCCTCCACTTCCACACCCGCACCTCGTCCCCCACCTCCCTCGTCCACTCCCAAATCCAAGTCCTCCACCAAAATGGAAAGCTCAGATGGGGAGGACTGGCCCGGCGACCGGGAGGAGCAGGAGGGAGAGGAGGAGGCCGACGGGGAGGGGCAGGACGAGGCCCCCGGCACCCCTGAGGCGGGGCCCCCCGGAGCAGCGACCTCTGAGTGGAGCTGCCGTCAATGTCAGACGCACTACGCGGAGAGGGAAGCTTATATCTCGCACATGAAGAAGAAGCACGGCAAGGTCAGCACTGCTTTGGGGGGGGGGGGCGCTGTGGGGTTTACAGTATAGCTGGCATATGTTCATGGGGGAGATGTGTGGCTCAGTGGGTTTGGCGGGTGACTCTTTCATCAGATGGTCGCAGGTTCAAAGCTCAGTGTCAGTAGAGTTATTTCACTGTTGGGCCTTTAAACAAGGCCCCATTTGACCATCCTTTCTCAATAATACTAATGACACTTTATTGATCCCCGTGGGGAAATTCTCTTCTCGCCTACCCTGTCTTGCTGTCCACGGCACACAGACTGATACGTAGGTGAGAGCGAGCTTGGCAGCGAAGGGCAGCCACCTGCAGTGGCGTCCATGGAGCTGGGGGTTAAGGGCCCACAGACATGTGACTAATCTGCAGAAGCTGGGCTTCGAACTGATGACCATCTGATCACCGGCAGAGAGGCTTAGCCACACGCTGCCTCCCATGTACATCACTTTGACTGTGAATATGTAGAAGCACGTAGGACACTGCAAGCCATATCCAACCAGACCCTAAAATGCCTTTTGATTAGATCAAACTCCCCTCACTTGCTAAATAGAGAGGGAGAGAGAGATACTTTATTTATGCAGAAGGAAATGTAGGTGTCCACTAGCTTATACATACACGTAGGCACACAGACCTATGACATTCACGCACACATACATACTGCAAAAAATACAAAGGAAAATATCGATTGTGGGCCATTGGAGTAAGGAACAATAACAAACAAATAAATAAATATAAAACAAGTGCTATATACATAAATCTCAAGGACATCACTTGGGGGATCTCAAAAGAATAGATTTGTTTATTTTGAAATTAGTGATTGGAAAATTTGTGCTGGTCTGCAAAGCTGCTTTGCCACAGAATCAGCCCCGGGCACCTGGAGATCAGACACAAGCCGTCCCAGTCATGCGTGTTTGCAGATCTACCACAAACGGAAAGAGTAGGCAGTTTGTAGGCATATAAGGCATCGTACTGTATATCTTTCTGTAATTCTAAGCAGTAAAATCACAAAGGATGCTTTAGACAAGAACGGCTTCATCTTTGCAGCCTGGAGCACAGAAGGGCATCTCTCTCTGCTGGTGTGGAATTATTTAGACCAAGGCTGGGCAGCTGGAGCCTGGGCTGTGGGGGTTTTCATGGGAATTTCTGTTTTATTGCCCCATCGCAGTTCATGAAGAAGTTCCCGTGTCGTATGTGCGAGCGCTCCTTCTGCTCCGCCCCCAGCCTGCGGCGGCACGTGCGGGTCAACCACGAGGGCATCAGGAGGGTCTTCTACTGTCCGTGAGTGTCCGTCACCCCCCCCCCCCCCGACGTCGTGCAGTTTCCTTCAGCGCCCCCCCTGGTTCCCACTGTGTTAGTGCTCCTCGATATTGAGCCGGACACCCCCTGTGCATGACCCGGTGGGTTTTGGGGTCTTGGCTGACACCCTTGGCCCCACGCTGTCTCTCAGATATTGCACTGAAGGCAAGCGGACCTTCAGCAGCCGGCTGATCCTGGAGAAGCATGTACGGGTCCAGCACGGCCTGACTCCGCAGGACCAGGACGGCCGGCAGGTCTGAACCTGAAGTGGGTGGGTGGGGATGGGAGGGGCATTTTTATTCTCGTAAGCGTTTGCCTGAATTGCCTGCCCTAAAAGTGCAGGGTGTGTAGCTTGTGTCCATTTCTAAATCTAAAAGATTTTCCATCCCCCACGCACCTGCAGAGTCCTGCTCGGACCCGGGCCAGAGCGCAGTTGGACAGCTCCTCTGAGCAGGAGGGTGGGCTGGGCCAAGAGGAGGCTGCTTCTGGAGAGGAGGAAGGTGAGGTCGGGGCAGGTAGCGGGAGTGAGGAGCCTGGCGAGGGCGCCAGCCCAGCGAAGAGGCCCCGGGGCCCGAGACCTGCCTCGGAGGAGGGCCCATTCTGCTGTGCCCCCTGCGGCTTCTCCACGGAGGACAGGCAGACGTTCCTGCAGCACATCCCGCAGCACCGCACTGATGGCGCCGCCCTGCAGTGCACGCAGTGCGGCGCATGCTTCGCCTCCGCCGGCTCCTTCAGTCGCCACCGCTTCATCGCGCACCGCGTGCGGGACCCGGACCCCGCCGGCCGCACCGGCTCCCCCACCAGGGGGCGCTCCGATTCGGCCGACATCCCGTCGGCCTCCTCGTCGCCGGACTCCCCTGGGAACCCCCGGGCGGCGGAGGACGGCGAGGACCAGACGGCCTGCAGGGTGTGCAGCCGGCATTTCGACAAGCTCTCCGATCTCAACACGCACTTCAGGACGCACGGCATGGCCTTCATCGCCTCTCACAAGACGGACAAGCCTGCGTAGGCCTGAGGAGGAAGAGGAGGCAGAGAGAGAAACCTGAGGAGTGCACCTGGGTTATGGAGAGGTGCAGTGAAGGGAAACAACAGAACACAAATGAGGCTCGTTTAGTTAGTATTTCTCTGCTTTGGACGGGAGGGAAAAGCCAGAGCTAATTGGAGTCAGAGCCTTTGGCTTTTATGTAACCTGTCAGTTTCCCCTCCGAGTCCTTAAGGAGGTAACGGGAGCTTGAGAATGGACTTCACCGGCATTGAATGGCCCTGATCTTTGACCCACTGGAAGAAGGACTTGTCCGCCGCAGCTTTGACGGAGCTGCAGGATGCAGATTTCAGTGGGGCTGAAGTCGGCCATCACAGAGCACCATCACAGAGCACCATCACAGGCAACAGTGGTGACTCCGTGTTACTGTAGAGACACATGGTTCTCCTCCGACTCATTTGTGAACCTGTTTAACTTAAGTTCTCCAGATCTAGCTTGACCAAGATCTTATACATTTGTTTTATTCCTTTGAGGAGGTCATCAGATTCTGTTAAGTGTTCTTCTGTAACACACCTTTACTCCCCTAAGGGACGTCTTATTTTCTGTTTTTATTATTTTTTATTTTAATGATTAACTTAATTTTAATGTGGTATCGCCACTAGGCCAAGAGGCTAAATGGCAGACCAAGTTGATTTCATCACTACAGAAAGATATTTGTGAAAAACATTTGAAGCATTATGTCATGAACACTCTAGCGCAGGGTTTCCTAACCCGGTCTTCAGGGACCCGTAGACAGTCCATGTTTTTACTACAGGGAGTTGGGAGGGAGCAAAAATGTGGAGAACTGTATTGGGGAACACTGTTCTAGTAATGTAGTAATGTTTGTCATTGGTTGGTTATTTAAAAAAAAGTCACGTTGTTTTTGTTTTGAATGAGTATGTTTGGATTACTTATGACATGGCTGCTGGTGTTGAAGCCGACTGAGATACATAGTGATGTTTTAGTGAGATTCTCTCCTTCATATTACAGGAAATTACATCAGCCAGAGACTGACTTTGGCTGTACATGTCCTGTAAAATGCTGTGGATCCAGATGGTGAGTCATGTACTGGATGAGGACACAATAACAGCTTTTTGTTTTTTGGTACAGATTAACTCCTGAACAGCACAAAGCGTGTGTTGCGGCAGGTACTTTCTCTCTCACACACACACACACACACACAGGTGTTTTTCTAGGCTTAATGAGAACTCAATGTGAATAAGTAGATTTGCACTCGGAGTAGGGGATTTCCACATCGAAATTTCTCTCCATGAACTGTCAGTTCTGGGCCACAGAACTGGCCGTAGGCTGAAATCCACTCAAGCAGGTGTGTTTGTGTGTGTGTGTGTGGGGTTAAATTTAGTCAATTAGTGAACAGTATATGACGGGTGGAGATGACTGTGAATCACATTTTATAACCTTTACATGATGTTTTACATTGTATAGCTGTCTGTGAGTTATTTTAGTCTATAGAGTTGCAAGATGTATATATTGACCTACAAGACGAATGTGCTTCATGTTCTGGAAAACAACCTTTTTTTTTTTTCCCTTTTGCTTTTGCCGATTTCCTGGCAGGGTGTTATATTTTAAAGCTGTATAGTGTAATGAAAGTTATTAATACCCTGCATTGGGACACTGACGGTGGTTTGAGGGATGTTTCATAACTCTGAAAGGGAATCTTTTTAAATATTATATTCATATATTCCTAGCCTTGTCACAGAAATCAGTGCTAATTGTAAACTACATTTCTATTATTCCTGTTTTTAAGGTGTGTTGTGTGTGTGTGTGTGTGTGTATGTATGTATGTATGTGTGTGTGTGTGTGTGTGTGTGTGTGTGTGTACATGTGGGTTTTTTTTTTAAACCAGAAGTGGCGATTTTTTTAATATAAAACCCTATATTGTGCATATTTGGGTCCTACCTGTTTGCTCAATGCCACTTGGCTGTAATTATTGGTTTGTGTAGACATAGGTGTGTTTCTGAAATAAAAGGCCATTATTAAAAAAAAAAAAAAAAAGTTGTGAGATGCATTAATAGGGATTAGGCCTGTAGCGGTACACATATTCGTCAGATGCCTTTGGTTACATCGTTTTTTGTTCGGAATGCACAATGAAACGAATGAATACTTTTCTTGACATGGGCGGGATCTAAATTCACAAGTACATGAGCACTGAAAACAGGGTAATTTTGGCTCTGAGTTGGGTTTGACTAGTGCTGGTGGTCTGTCATAATCGGTAGTTTGGGAACGTTTTGGTTTCCTAGTAAATTACAGCAACACTGGAGAGAAGATAGTCCAGACCGAGACTGTCGGCTGTTATACCGAAGTCGGAGTTATTGCTGGAGACACATACAACATGCTAACAAACAGTGTGTACGAATGGAACAAGACTGAAGCAGCCTCTGCAAGTTTCAGTCCAGGCTATCGGGGTATTTAATGCTACACATATGCGACCATGCTCGGTAGTAGAGAATACTAGATTTTATTCATTGTGGTGGTGATGCAGTCTTATTTTTTAATTTTGAATATTTATTTTTACAATGTGCAAATAAGCATGTCTTAGTTTTTGTTATTCAGACACATCAACGGATACCTTTGTTTGCAGTTTTAATATTTTCAACTTGTTGTCCCTCCTGTACCGAAAATTGCACTGAACCGTGAACAGAAGACCACAGTGTGTACTGTCACACCCCTAATAGAGAGTGATTTAGATGAGCTAATCTGCACTCGTGTCTAATTAGTGTCTTTGCTTATTCGATTGCTGTGTTAATTACACCATCTAATTCTAATTAATAAACACATTGTAGGGTTTCAGGAGAGTGGATTTTAATCTTAAAGATCTTCAGTGTCTCGTATTCTGCTGCCATAGGGGTTTTTCTAGGGTGTATATATACATACATACACTACAGGCCGGAAGTTTGGGCCCCACCCTCCGATTTTTAAAAAACAAAACACTGCTTTTCCAAACTTTTACTACAAGAAAATATTAAAAATACATTTAACTGTCTGGTTTTGAAGTGTAATGTAACAATTTACTGTACATTGTAAGTGCAATTTAATAGCTGCAAGTATGAGTTTCATCAAAATAACTTGCCTTTATTACAGCAGCACAGATTCACAGCCTCCTTTCCAGCAATTTTTGGAAATAACTTGTATCCAAACCCTCCCGGTACCGTCGAGGATACAAACAGTTCTGTCTCATTTGCTAGACTCATTTTAAACTTTTCTCTCCAACTGGGCCCATGGATGAACGTCCGTCTGTCCACGAGACCTGCTCCCAGTCCCAAATACTCCAGTTTGTGTTTTTTGGCTATAGTAGTCTCTTTTTCTTGTTAAGTTTCAGCTTTGCAGCCATACTCCCCCTGGAACTCAAAGACTGCTTTCCCGGTTGCTGCCGGGCGAGTCATTGGAACGTAAGTGTTGATCTTCAGCCTCTGATCTCACTTTCCTTGCCCCAGACTGTTTCTGGTCACTGTTGCTTCCTGTCAACCGTTTTCTCTGTAAACAGAAGAGCACTCCATGCTTAGAAATATTTAACTTCCTGGCTATTTGGTGATGAGAGAACCCTTCTTCACTCAAAATTTTAATTTGAGCCCTCTGTTCAATTGTTAGCTGTGCCTTTCTAGCCATTACAACCTTAAAAATATTTATCAAAAATTATGACATCAGTTGTGATTACGATACAACAGAAGATTGAAATGAGGAGCGGACAGTGTATTAAACCACTTACAAACTCATCTGGGACAAGACAGACAAGTAAGTATCATTTAGTTTATTAAGACACAATCAAGAGAGGCCACGAGCAAATCAAGTTCTGACATTAGTAAACAGAATTCACACAAAGTGAATGTCAATGCACTAAAGCAGACCTGATATAATTTCAACCTTTGTGGCTAAATAATGTTACTGCAAGCGATACACTACTGAAAACAAGCGATACACTACTGAAAACCAGTCAGTTACATTTGTTTTAAGTGTTTCTAATATTTTCTTGTAGTAAAAGTTTGACAAAGCAGTGTCTATATATGCTTCAGAGAGCCCACATTCTTGATAAACCACTGAACAATTTTATCAATATTGTGTATTTATTCAAATGAATTATTCAAGATTATCTTGAAGTTTGGTATGGACTGTTCTTGGCAGATTTGGATCCGTGAAGTAATCTGGGTTAGGGGAAAAAATGCAAAATTAATAAGAATGTAAACACATCAAACAAATCTTGTCAATTGCTAGATCTTTTATCACATTACTTTCATTTGCATCCTTTTCACTGAGAAAGTAGTGGTGCATTAGCAGTTGGCCAGTTAGATCCTGAGAGTGGAGCGGACAGTCCCAGACTCCCTAATTATCATTCTGGCCGACTAACAAAAGCAACCAAAGTTAAGACCTTCCTGAATTTTAAGATAGGAAAAATGTTAGATCATTGCTACACTGCCATCAGCTGTGCTTATCACTCACTCAGAAATGAAAACGTCAAAGTGGGAATGGGGACTGATTTAAAGAGATTACATAAGTTTGGAGAGGCACTGCGAGAGGCTAAATGCATGTATTCTGCCTAACAGCTACAAACCACAAACCCCTCCTCCTGCTCCATTAAAAACTTTAACAAGTTCTGCTCTCAGCCCCTGGAGCCCTCAGCTCCAGATCATTGGCACCTTCACCTCTATCCAACCCCCTAAACTGAAACTGAAATGAAATGAAATGATCCTCAGTTTAACATTTGCACACATTAGAATGGTTCTATTTGCATGAGGTCCAAGCGCATGGTCAGGCTATTTATCCAGCAGCTCTACCTTGATGAGCAGCCAGGTGGTAATACAACTATTCTACAAAGGCCAGGACTCAAAGTGGCAACCTTCTGATCACATGCACAGAAGACTAACCCACTGAGCCCCACAGCGCCCCCAACTGCCACTGCTGCTACACTGCGTCAAGCGTATTATGCCCCCCAGCTAATGAACCCACTGCAACACTGCATTGCAGTATCCACATCATCAGCACTAAGCACAATATTCTATGTATATAATTATGTTAATTTCCTTAACCGTCCTTCCTTGACTGTCCCAAAGTAGGCCTTAATTCCACCTAAGTAAAATTACATGGCGATTCTGAGTCTGAAAAAGGTCATTACGTACCTGCTGCAAACTCGCAAATATCAACTGGCCTTTTGAAGAACAGGCTTCTGCCAACGGGGAAAAACAATTTATTTTTATCTAACAGTGATAAATCAGTGATAGTTAACTCAGATTATAGTGACTGATCTACAAGTCTCTACAAGTTACCCCAACAGGCGGCTGCCCTTCGCAGACAGCTTGTTCTACAAAGAGCAAGCTTATGGAGGCGTAAAAAGAATTTGCCCATGAGGGACAATAAAGGTTAAATTACAATTATTTATTAATTATAAGTTTGACTCACATTTACTGGTCGCATTAACTTGTACCACACCGTGAAAATAGCGCACATTAATAGGTGTGTTAGTGTATTTATGTTTAATAGTAAATGTCGTAGCCGTGTCATGTTTGCTGATGAATGCAGCAGAGCGTGTCAGCGTTTAGCCTTAAGTGCGACATTTGAGCTGCTGGCTTCCAAGGCGGCTTTTTTGTGGTGAGAGTACAGTAGGATTTCCGTTTTCTAAAGAGCTTGCTGCCTCCGTTGTAAACGGTGCACACACCTAATATAATTAATATGCTGTACTCAGTACTCAATATGCTCTTCTAAAGCACTTATCCTAGCCAGCGTTAAGGGCCTGGAAGCCCGTATCAGGCAGCACAGAGCACAAAGCAGGTGACACGCTGGACGGCTGCCAGTCCATTGCACAGACATAAAAATACAGCGAACCCATGCAGTAAGGGCAATTTAGCGGCGCAATGTATTCAGGAAAATATAGCGCGTGTGTGATATTAACAAACCTAATAGCTAATTGACAATTCTTTGGTACCGGACTACAAACCTTAAAAATTCGCTCAGTAAAACTTCCACTTCTGGGTGAGCTCTCAAGTATTTTTCATTGGAGATTCTAGTTTTTATCTGAAATAATTTTGTTTGCGTAAATTAGACGGACAAGTAGCCTACCCAAATATCAGTTAATTTAACTAAAATGCATGCTATATGCCAGCTGATACTTGCTTGCTACCTTGAATTGTCGGAGTTTTTCTTGCTGTTCCGGGCTTAATGCACCGACATCTAGCTTTTCCAAACCGGTGTTTTCAGTCATTTCTCTCTTCTAAAGAGCAGCAACCTGTTGTTATGTTGTTATGGTAACTGTTGTTATGGTAACCGTCACTTCTGGTTTTTTGCTGGCCTGAATTGCTGCAGGGGAAGTTATGCGGGTGTTCTGCGTCGATTAGTCACATTAAAATCCTTTGGAACATCAGACAGCTAAAACAATGAACAGTCGACCAATAAACGCTGAACAATAAATACTGAGGAGGGGGGGTGGGGTAAAATAATAACACGTGTACAAGAAAGGCTCAGTGGTGTAGAGCAGCACAAATAGACAGTACACAGTAGGCTAAATAAAAGGCATTGTAGTGCAATATATGGGGGGGGGGCAGATGTACACCAACAGGATTCATGGTGTTCATGTTTATTTTAATGACAGCAGTCAATATAACAACTGAACTAAACATCAGATCAATTTGACAACTATCTACAAAGTGTGCAGCTTTCAAAATGCTGGTTCTGTGTTTTCTCCATGGAAATATCATTTTCTAAATTACTTTTTTAAATGCTTCCATTCGTTAAATCACCACATATGCAATAGACATGCATCCTTTGAGAGTCTTTATGGTAGCTTTTACCCACATTAGAAAACCAGAGGCATGAAGAGTAAATCAGATTAAAAGCGAAACCAATCTCACAATAAATCCAAAACAATATACATGTAGTTTCATAGGCTTTAATTGCAGTAAAATGTTACAGAGTAACTTGCAAAATACTCAGAAATATACCAAAAGATACATAGTATGGGGAATAATTACAGCAGTATCTCCGGAGGCGTGTGCCGCTTGGCATGACAGCACACTGCTCATTGTATACACACTGGCACAGCTTGGAGCCCTTATATGCTTCCACAGCTTAAGAAAGATCTACAGCTGAAGCCCAGTATTATAATATCACAGAGACACTCCGTACAAAGTAAGCATGGATTATACAGGAAAGCTACAGTATAGGCACATTATCAGCCTGCAAGCAAGTTTTTAGTGGGTACCGGCAGGTAGGTGCACTGACTGGGGGAAAGTGTACAAACCAGCCTGAAATGCTTCAGATTCAACTTGTCATTTCTCTTTCTAGAAATGTCATATTTTAATATTTGTTTTTACAATAATAAAGGATTTTTCACACTCTTTACCTAATCTATGCCTTGTTATTTTGGTAACACTTTACTTAAAACAGTCATTATAATGTATAATAGATACATTCACAATGCGTTATAATGCATGGACAAAGTATTATAAACACAGCGATCTTTATATAAAGGCATAACATTATAGGCATGTTCATTATGCATTATGAATTCTCTATGAAGTTCTCATCTATAATGCACTATAAATACCTTTATAATGCAGTACAAAGCATACTTAATGTTTATATTGACCATTATAATGCATTATGAAGGTATGTAACCCGTCAGGAAAAAGAAAGTGAGGTCCTCACTCTTCGGGTCAGGGGGTACCCAACAGCCGTGTTTCAAAAACCATTAAAGATAATGACAAGTTTAAAAAGTGTTTTTATATGGTGTCAAAATAAAACATTCAAACTTCGGTCAATTTTCTATTTTTACCTGCCGGTACCTATTTTTAAGAACAATATATCCCAACACATAACACATTTAAAAGGTACTAATTTGGCATTTCAGGCTTGTTTATTGGCCATTAGAAGATAATTTATTCATCAATTCTGTGTTATAAACATTCTAATATTATTGGAAATATTTTATATGTAATAATTTAACGAGTATAATTATTGCCAAATACCATAATATGTATCTAGGTGTGTCTGTGTATATATTTATTATATACGCATATAGATTATCAGACTGAGAAATGAGACAATGGCAAATTTCCCCTTATGCTATTGATAATGTGTAACATTTAAAATCTAATTATATAGTAATATATAAAACTTAACATTTCTATAGTTAATTAATAATGTTATATATGACCTTTACGGACACAGATGTCCTGCAGCTGTGTAAATGCCAGCGTACTACTCGTCCTGCACACACTGGTACAGCTAACGTCCCTCTTTAGCTTCCACAGCTAACGGCCGACTAAATCTCAGCTACCCACTGACAGGCTAAACACATGGAACCAACAGTCTGTGTGATTAATCCTCCTTTGGGGGCTTCACAGTGTTGACTGTGTCATTTAAGTGAAATATAAAAGCACATTTCACAGTATAAATGTTCCCAAATATCCACTGTCAGTTTCACTGATAGAATCATTCTGCTCACAATGGAGAATAAATACCTTGCTATACATCCCCACCAATACAACAGGTCATGAATTTTATTCATGTCTAATTATCACTCCTCTTCTGTTAAATTTTTTAAGGCTTCTTGCATTCAAATCCAAAATATCATTCATGAAAAAATTAAGAGCAACAAATCACTTGTGTGCTTATGAGGATCATGTAGGGGTTTAACTAAACTTGCAGGCTGATATCACAGGGGAAGGAACCACTTCAGTTCTACTTTGAGGATTTGCCTAAAATAATTCATATAAAAGCATCTGCTACAAAGAACTATGAGTAAACGGGGACCATTTATGTGGCTAAATGCAATAACTATCAGAGACATGACAACATTACCCCTTTGGCTAATTAAGACTGCAGATCTGGTGGCAAAGATCTTATCTTAAATAATGCCTTGTTGCCCTGCAGTGTGCAGTGTAGTACGACAGCACAATTTTGGGTTTTTCTTGCATAAAAAACCCCAAACGGCCCCTAGAACAGTGAAAAATGGCATCATTCAGAATGATGTGTCTGCTGTAACTTACAAAGAAAAACATAATAGTATCCAAAATTAAATGAACATCAGCTATAGATTGAATGGATGCAATTAATATCCATGATATCATGTGAGATTCACTGGTGATTTGATAAACTTCACGCATCAGCTGTTAAGTCAGTGCAAGTTACTTTTCAGTATCTTCACCAAAATATTACATACCTGACACTAACAGAACGAAAGCCAGGGAAGTAACAGCAAAGTAATGGTGCCTCCTGTGGTCATCTGGGGGATGGACTGGGTGAAAACAAGCACATCAGAGGGAGAGAGACGAAGAGTGTGCTCAGAATGTCACGTTAAACGTTCACTTACAAAGAGTAGCAGAAAATGAATAAATTAGCGAGTGAAACAGCCAAAAAAAAGCAGGGAGCATCTTAGAAGTTATATCAGGTTTCTAAATCAGTCCTGTGGAATGGACTACCAATGTATATCAAAACGGCACCATCAATCACTGCTTTTTAAACAAGGTCGAAAACATTTTTACTGATTAACATTTGAAGCGCCTAATTGGGGAAAAAAAAAAGAATAAAACACACTTTATATGCTTTATTGTATTTACTGGTATTCTGAACAGTGCTTTGGTTGAAACATGGTGTCTTTAAATGTGTTTTATAAATAAAGCAATAAATTAATGAGTAAAATTATTAGTTACATTAAAAAGCCAGTGGTTATTAGTGAGCTAAACTCAGTTTAATTTATAGAACATAGACACATGTCACGGTTCGTAATATTTATCTTCCAGCTAAACCAAATACTTAGTATTTCCATAGCACTTACAGCATCACATAACCAATACACTAATGTATTTTCGAATTAAAATACAGCCGCAGGTTTATCCATTTCCTTAAGGCTCAGTTTCTTTTGGCACAATCGCACCACAACAACTACTGCAGATACATCCCTGTGATTAATGTGGTGTGTCATCCTCCCACTGGTGAAAGTGGTGTGATGATTCAGTCTGACTGATGTAAACAGAATTTCTGATAGTATTTTTGTATGGCAATGTTTGAAAATGCAGACTGCATAAGTGTCTGAATGAGTATACAGGGAAATGAAAGAAAAATAAACATTTTTACTGTACCGACTGAGCCCAGGTTGGAGCAGTTACCTGTGTTAAAAAAAACAAAGAAATTTACAAAGCTCTAATAGATGTTTATCATTCTTAATTCCTTGTTGCCAAGGACACCTCTTAAGAAGATGTGTACATTTTTAAATCAAATGACTATGAGGAACCTTAACACAAAGAAACCCAATATAGCATAAAGTATAAACTTTAAAACACTGAAGTCAAAATTCCACATAAATGACTAAACCTGGAGAACGTCAGATATTTGCTCAAATCTGAACATACACTCTGTGGCCATTTAATCATTCAATAATGTTTAGAATATTTTGTCATGTTTGCTACAATGACGGGAAAAAGAAAAAAAATATAGATACTCACAAAAATACGGTATTATGCCTTCTGCCAGCTGAAGGAAAAACACAAATGTCAAAAACACTAGAGATCTAAATCAATCAAGCTGATGGCCGTCACTGTTCACAAGCAGGTTATTACAAAATAGATAAAACTGACGTACTTGAGAATCCAGACAGTCTTCTTTGTATGTTATATTCTCAATGCACTTTTTCAAAACGAGAGAGTCAGAAGTAAGAGCCAGAACATGTTCACCACTGCTGTTCTTTCCTTCGTCATCATCATAGGCAAGGACTTCATCCTACAAAAGCAGGTTAAACAAGTTTTCAATGGTATATTAATTCCCTCATCTATGCATTTAGATAAGAAAAGTATCCATAAAGTATTTAGGTTTAGATCAGGTTTCACTTACATTGTAACGCCATTGCCTCAAACAGTCTATCCTTCTTGGCGAGAATCGGAACTCGACCGAACCGTTCGGGAACGTTTGGGAACATTCTACTGCTGTCGGACTGGTGGAAGAAAGTAACTGGCCCGTCACAGCTAAAGAAAAAGGAAAGCAAACATGTAGGTTATATGCATAGACTTTCCACTGGTTCTCAAACTATGGTACGGGAGATCTCTTCCAGTGGTAAAATAAGGTTTCAATCTGTATATCTGTATATATTGTAATAAACCTCGAATAGCGTCCTGAGCATCACAGGGGCCCCAGCCCTGCCCCACCCACCACAGGGGCCCCTGAAATCCCAGAGGGCTCGTTAAAGTTAAAGTTTTATTAAATACAATTCAAGCAGCGGGGTCTGGGTTAACATAAAGGGTTTGTACGACTTCACAAATATCTCCCCCTAGCTGACAAACCATTCCAAGATCGTATCGACACACATTACCAGACAGTGAATCTCGCACCACACAACTTTTTGGTTAGGACGCTGCACACAAATAGCACTACAATGCGCGTTAAAGCCCACACTTCAGACAAAGGCAAGAGATACTGTAGGTGAGCGTGTGCAGTCCATTCAACTAATCCCACCCCGACCACTAGCTGGCTGCGCTGCCTTCTTAAAAAACACAGAAAAACAGAACAATGACAAGATAAAAACTTTCCCCGAGGTTCAAATGCCGATGCAGCCTTTTCAGGACTCCGCGTTTCGCATCTGCCGAAAACCCCCGGCTGAGGCACGACCGTCGCACTCCGCGCCCCCCAGATCCTAACTGTCCTACGTTGTTTAACGTCTCCCTGCCCGCACCCGTCAACAACGCACCGTAATTTCCTGTCATAGCAGCGCAAAAATGCACATAAAATACGTACGGAATTGCGCTGTTATATCCCTGTACATTACAATAGCGTATTAGTAGGTGGACAGCGTAATATTTTCTCTGGTGATACGCGGAGTAAATCGTTTGAGAACCTCCGTCCTAAAATAATTCGGTTACACGGACCACTTATAAAATATTATATGTCAAATCTATTACAGAACAGATACCAATAACTCGCCAAAGCACATTAGACACATTAATCTGGGAATTTAAAAGCGACAGTAACATAACACTAACAACCTTACTTGTAAGGGTTGTTACATATATCACTACACATATTCTGCGTACCGATAAGAAATAACATCATTTTCGTGAAGACTTGCGCCCTGGTCTGCCAAACACTCCTTATAGCCACAACCTCACATGTTACATGCGGAAATGTTTAGCCGGTCTTCGTAGCGTCTTCGTAGCGTCTTATTGGTTAGTTAGAAACACGCAATAACACGTAATTATGCATGCCCATAAAAGGCAGGGTTTCATCTTACCTATCGATGTACATGGTAGCATCGTGCCTAGATCAAAAGAGCTAATCAATGTACTCAGAAGAATGGATGTCGATGCTTATGAGCCTGGGGAGATATTTAAAGCCATTTGTAAGATATTTGAAATTAAACACTCCACTGTTCCTAAAATAATCTGTGAAGGGTGGGGGGGAGGGCGGGGGTTAAGGTCTGTCAACACCTATCCATCCCATCATATTTAGCCTAAGGGCAGAGCACATGATGATGAATCAAGTCTCAAAGAATCCAATGTTGTCACTAAAGCATCTACAGACAGTCCACAGTCCAAATGAAAGTGCAGAAGACAGCCGTAAGAAAGACACTGCACACATTCATCCAACATGGGAGGTCGGCAAGGAAGAAGCCTCTAGTCTCGTAAAAGAACATCGGCACAAGGTTGAAGTTTGCCATTAAACCCCAGCATAAATGCGCATCACCTGATTTGAAACATTCTTTTCCCATGATGTCAGACTTCTAATCTGGTGCCACTGTTAATATCTTACCTGCACTTCTTCTGAACCTAGTTATGCTTCTATATTGTGGTCCCTTTGCCCATATATTTTGCTTATATTTTGCATATATTTCCCTACTGGAGTACAGTCTGGGGACTGTTTTTTTATTCTCCTCGTCACTCCTCATGTAATTCTGTTTTCTCTGTTCTTCCTATATCCCCCGTCTTCCTGACCTGTCTACCCCCTATAATGTGATGTTTGTATATGTATGGTCGGGTTGATGGCCTGCTTTTCGCTGGTACTTGTGACTAGTGACATGGTGAATTGCAACAGCAATAAAGGGTTTTCATCATCATCATCATCACGTTCTGTAAGATAACAGGCAAGATGCTCAAAGAGTTAATCAGCTGTCGCTCTACTTGGGACATACTTGCAAATCCTCACACAGGGACTCTGACATGACAAAGCGAACATAAGCAATAAACAGACAGTCTTTATTGCTGTCTGTAGCCTCCTCCACCTGTAAGGTGAAACGCTTGTCCTTCGGTGTATCAATGTTGTTCTTCAATGTCACTTGAAATATCACATATGTGCCTTGCTATTGTGTCATTGGACAGAGGGACAGCCTTTAATGTTGCAGCGCTCGTCTCATCGAGCATACTTCACACCATATCTAAAGCTGTGTGGAATAAGAGCTCCTCCGCTATCGCGTGTGGTTTCCTCATAGGGCAATTCTGTATACTTTGTTTGATGCCATTTTGTGTTGACTGATGATTTTACAAAGCGTATTCTCTGAAATGTCTCTGAAATAACTCGAGTGGCTTATTGATGTGACTCGGGTGTAATGTTTCTAAATGTCTTCTTAATTTCTTAATCTCCGATGACATCAACAGTGAAACCCAGAGCAAGATATATCTGTCCATTCTGACCCTTTAAGGTTGATAGCAGTGAGCGAATGAGCAGGTTGCTAACAGTACCGATGTGAATTCTCTGTTTCGCCGTGAAAATGACTCCGATGTTAAACATCAGTCCTGTACGACTTTCCCCCAGATCTCTTGCGCCCCACCTGTCATGACTCGCCCCACACTTTGAGAATCACTGGTTTAAACGAAGGCAAACTGACCTACTGGGATGTTGATGCCTATGAATCGCTCTCAGCCTCGCGGTACCTCTCAACCAAATTTGATTTGCGAAAGCTGTGTTCAGTGTGATTTTTTGTGCTTTAGCTACAGTACATTTAGTGATACATGAGCATGAGCAGTGATAGCAGGAAACCAAAGAGCAAAGTAGTGAGAGTAACTGCAGAACTTAAAAGGAAATTATAGCGAGCCTTGATGGTGGGGCACTTGCGTTTGTAAGTCTTAATGTTTTTGTACAGTACAATGAACTTACTTGGGTCATCGATGATCATTTCTGAGGTAAAGATGTGGAACCGCACCCGATGGAATTTGCACTAAGAAAAAAAACGAACTTTCCATTTTTTTATGGCAATAAATGCAGAAGAACTTCCAGGCATGAATAACACAAATGGACATGGGCTAATTATTTTGATAGTTATCAAACACATATCTTACAAGGACAAGATTATTAGTACTTTTTGTGTTCTGCTTTTTTGTTAATATGGCAATTATTATTGCACATGTGCTTCCTCATACCCGTGTAACAACTGTACTTTTCTGTAGTCCCTATGTTCACCTTAGTATGCGAGACTTTGCATTCATTTTGAATCAAAGGAAAACCTCGTCTTAGCTGTGCTTAAGTCCTCTTAAAGCTTGAACGCAGCATGTCAAAACAGTTACAGATGCATCAGCACCAGCTAGCGGTTATATGCTGTAACAACTACCGTAGTAATATTTGTACAGTATAATACCTCACTAGTGTTCCGTTATGGGAGGTATTTTCTGCAAAAAATAAAATGAAAATGAAATTGATAAAAAGAAAATACAATCTCCACTTTGCCATTTAGTTTCCATAGTCTGTGCGCAAAAATCCTGCAAAAATGAAAAAGAAATCAAAATAACACCATTTGCATTTTCATTTTCCACTCAGGCACGAGTAATTAGTGCAAAAATTAAGTATAAAATTAAAAGAACACTTTGTCTTTTCATTATCTCTTTTGCATTTTTATTTTAAATATACTCGCGGTATTTTAGTGTCATAATTAAAATGAAATGTACTTTCCAATTTGCACCCGTAAAAAGAAATTTGCTCACACTGAACACAATTTTCATTCGCAAAAAAAAATATTTTGCAAATACAAGTCAATATTTTTTGTAAATGCGAAACCAAACATCTTCATAAAAATATTTTTTTACAAAGATAGTAATGTCTTACAACGTACGTAGCTAATCTAATAATGAATAGATATGTTATTAAAAGGAGTGCTGTAGTATTTTATTCTAAGTTCTAAGTTACATGAACATATAAAACAATGGCAAAGTGGAGATTGTATTTTCTTTTTATCAATTTCATTTTCATTTTATTTTTTGCAGAAAATACCTCCCATATTCCGTGTTTAACACCTTAAAATAACAAATATGATGGAATA
This sequence comes from Paramormyrops kingsleyae, assembly GCF_048594095.1. Taxonomy (NCBI): domain Eukaryota; kingdom Metazoa; phylum Chordata; class Actinopteri; order Osteoglossiformes; family Mormyridae; genus Paramormyrops; species Paramormyrops kingsleyae. Next base: position 6,433,706 of record NC_132805.1, read on the forward strand.
CTATAAAAAGCAACTTGATTAAAGCACATCCATTTGTTTCTGTAAATATGTATTTTATTTATCAGCAAATATACCAAGTGTGGGTCAGTATAATAAAGGAATAATGATGCTTATGTAAGATGGGCCATTTGCATTAATAAACTGTTAAAACAAATACATTTTGTGTCAGTTTGTTCACTGCTGTGACCAGGGGCGGATTAACGCACAGGCTAGATATGGCTTAAGCCTAGGGGCCCCACGTGTGCCAGCCTGCAAGGGGGTCCCCATTGGCGCGGAGGGGGGTGGGGTTGGGGGCCCCACAGACTACTGTAGCCTAGGGGCCTCTGTACACCTTAATCCGCCCCTGGCTGTGACTCTTGGGGTCGGTCCAAGGTGTAATTTAAAACCTTTAGCGGCCAGTTGTGAGATGCAATGCAAGACTAGCTAATCGGAATTGGGAAAATTCCTGGTACCTTCCCCCCCGTAGTGTCTTGTGACAGGCATACACCCCCTCCCCCCACCCCAGAAGCTGGTCTGCGGTGTGACATTTCCACAGTCCCACTTTGGCCCCAAGTAAGTCTGCTAAAGGAAATCAGGGTTTCCTTGAAGTATATATTATTTTGAAAAGAGAGAACTTTGTTGTGTTCTGCTTTATTCTTTTTGCATTGGCAATGACTCTTGAGGCATTGTCACAAATATCCATGGCTGTGTCCATATCCACCATATCCATGGCTTTGTGCTTTGTGTCTCAGTGGTGAGTGGAACATGTTAGGCATGCACGTCCAGTGGTGCAAGTACTGTACACTGGGCCCTGGGGCAAAAATGGACCATACCACCCCCCCCCCCCTTTCCAAATTCACACTTAAGACCTGCCTACACCAGTTGCGGCAGTTCCAGATGATAAAATTGAATTAGCCTCCTAATATTGCACCCATCATGCACTGCAGTAGGTAGCAAATTCCACAAACATGCTTTTTTCATTAAAATACATGCCTTGGCAATAGAATTTGAGTACTAAACATTACAAACTATTACATTTCAAAATTGTTTTAAGTAGTACCAAATATTTTTGACTCCCACCATAATGAGACTGTATACACAAAAATGAGAGATATAAAAGTAGCATGTCATGAGGGTAAATGGTAATGGACTCCATTCTGCCATTAGATGATTATTACAACTTCATCTAACCTATGCTAAACATCAGAATATGGTGCTTTTTTCAGTAACACTTTACTTGACAGGACACAAATGATGTAATATCATGCAATCACTTATGTATTAACCACAAACTAAGTCTTAGTTACATACTGATCTTTTTGTTCAACAATGAATCATGACGCATGTTTTATCTCAAGCATTTACTGTATTTGTAAGTAAGTAATGAATAGCATAAGTGAATTACTGATCTCATGCTTGTTCATCATTAATGAATAGCAACGCATCTTTTATTTCAAGTAGCAACTATGTTTCTCCACGATTTGTACTTCAGTAGTATGTGAGTTACAGCTAAGTGTTTGTGACCCATCAAGTAAAGTGTTACCGTCTCTTTTTCTTCAGCAGGCTTGAGAATTGGGCCATGATTTATTCTGAAAAGCTACACCTCATCTGGTTCAGCTGGAGCATCTAATTGCAGCTCAGTTTTTGATAGTTCATTGCTGAGTTTTAACAGACAGACAAATGGCCCTTCACTGAGGAATCTTACTCGCACTAATCAGACTCTGACCTAGTCACACTGTGTCCGTGTGAAATGCAGCTTCAGACAGCAGGTGGCAGGACTGACTGTGCGAAAGGACAGATGTGTGTTTAGTGAATCTATGGGAGGTTTATGGTCCTTTCCCACATCACTGCGGTGTGATACATATGGATGGATGGTAATACTATGTATCACCCATATGTACAGGATTCACTACAGGATTTAAGCTGTATAGTTCTTGATTTTTCCCCTTTGAAGTGAAACTTTTCACAGGCTCTGTACATGAGACAATGTATGTCAATACATATAATACCCAGTGTGACAATGTAGTAATACTGTGTTTACAAATGTCCCATAACTAAACATTTTAACAAATATTGAAAACCACAGCATTTTAGCAAAGGTTTCTTTTTCTACCTAGTTCCTTTTTTCGCTATAACGGTCTTTATTTCCCAGAATGATCTGTTGTATCATTGTGTTCTGCTGCTATTTTTGGCAATTAATATTTGTAACTGTTTGGTGAAAAACATATCAGCATGTCACACAACATATATAATCATTTACGTTTAGATTAAGGAAATTTTTTGTAATTTATGTAAAAATAAGTAAAATGACAATAATGCTTGCAATCCATAACTAAAAGTGTTACATTTTTAATGTTTACTTGCTGTACCAGAATGCAACCTCCTTGTTAATAATGTATTAGTTTCACATGAATTCATCCAGTAGTTCATCTTTCATAAATGCTTATCCATGGTGTATCTTGAGTCTGTGCCCAGAAACACAGGCAAGGGAGGCATCCCATTTCAGCAAAGGGGATTTCCCAGGTCAGCAAAGGGCACACGCTTGCACACAAAATCACGGACTACGGAAAATGCTTGTTTGTGGAATGCAGGAGGACACCAGGGCAACTAGGCAAAACTCCTATAAACACACAAACGGATGTTTACAGCTCATTTGTGAAATGTTACAGTTCATGCGTGAAATACACTATATAGACAAAAGAATTGGGACACCTGACCATTACACCTACAGGAACTTTTATGGCATCCCTTTCTAAATCCATAGGCATCAATATGGAGCTGGTCCCCACTTTGCAGCTATAACAGCTGCCACTCTTCTGGGAAGGTTTTCCATAAGATCTTGGAGTGTGTCTGTGGGTATTTTTGCACATTCGTCCAGAAGAGCATGTGTGAGGTCAGGCACTGATGTTGGACCTGAAGGCCTGGCTCACAATCTCCGTTGTAGTTCATTCCAAAGGTGTTTGATGGGGTTGAGGTCAGGACTCTGTGGGGGGCCAGTCAAGTTCTTCCACACCACTCACCTTGGGGCCCAGTCATGCTCCAGAGTCCAGTGGCAGTGAGCTTTACACCACTCCATCTGGCGCTTGACATTGTGCTTGATGATGTGAAGCTTCTATGCATCTACTTGCCCATGAAGCTCCCAGCACACAGTTTCCACGCGGGGGTTAATGTCAAAGGGAGTTTGGAACTCTGCAGGTATTGAGACAACAGATCATTGGCGACATTACTTCACATGGTCTGCCACTTGGTGACAGTTTCTTTTGTTACTAAATGCTTCCACTTACAGTTGACCGTGGGATTTCTGGCAAGGATGAAATTTCTTATTTACTGCAAAGGTTGCAATAAGGTGTGCTCTATGACAGCACCACGCTTGAATTCACTGAACTCTTCAGAATGACCCATTCTTTTACAAATGTTTGAAAACCTGACTACATGGTTAGATGCTTGATTTTGTACACCTGTGGCAATGGGTCTGAATGAAAGACCTGAATTCAATTATTAAGAGGTGTGTCCTTATATTTTTGTCCATATAGTGTAAATCAGGGGTAGGAAATCTTATCCGCAAAGGTCAGGGCTCTTATCCGCCAGTGTGTATGCAGGTTTCTGGGAAACCCTTTAGCCCTGCTGTTCAAACCCAGGTGTGAGGACGCTTTATCCAATCAGTCCTCTAATTAGGGAGTTGCAGCAAAAACCCACATACACAATGGCCCTTTCTGGTTGAGATTGCCCAACGCTGGTGTTAGTGACAGCCCAATGTAATTTAAGGCTTTACAGATGTACTTACTGTAACATTCTCTGGATTGAATTACAAAAAACTAGCATGGTAACAAGGGAAATACAGTACAATATGCCATATTTCAACAACTACTTAAAATTGTGATAGGCCTGATTTATCTTGTGTGTACTCACTATTTGTTTGCCTAAAATTGCTGTGGGAATGGTTTAGGTGAGATGGTAACGATTCACTATTTTTTCTATTATGATAGCCGTCCTAAAGAGAGTATAATTTTCATTCTTTCATTCATTCATAGTAGTTTTAAATTGTGTTTTTTAATAGTATAATAGCTATATGTTACTTTACATTATATAGTTATATGATGTGAAATATTTATTGAACTTTTATATGTCATTGGCATGATATCTAAATGTATGAAAAATATTTTCGGCAGGTTGATGTGAACCTTTCACAAAGTGGTGGGTTTTAGCATTTGGTGGAAGCCAGGACTCTCTCTTTTGTACCTGGGGAGCGTAGTTAGGAATTCCGGGCCCCATGACAAAATGTCACCTTGGGCACTTTTAATCTAAAGACATATGGGAGCCATGTCTGGGGTCCTGCTGTGGCAGGCGGGGGAGGGTCCCCTTTTTAGATTTTGCCTCGTGGGGGGGGGGGGGCATCAGTAAATTTTGGAGGCTTTATTCAATGCTACGTCCCAATCTGCCAGGGCATCCATGCACCGCTGACGCCCCAGTTTGTACTTAAAGGCTGTTACAGAGAGCATTAAGTGCAGTGTCTCTTTCGTTCAGGGGCCATATTGCTAAGGTTTCACTTTTAAATGTATCACCTCAGCCCTGTGCTCTTTGGACAACTTCAGAAATGTGTCAAGGGCACTGGGTGAAACTCAGCGTCACGGCTGAGGGCACAAGCTTCACAAAACATCCGCAACAGAACATGGCGCGGGGCTGCCAGCTCTTCACCTGAGCAGACAAGCGAGTTATAAAACAGTACAACTTATATACATTTATTCTAAACTTAATATTATAAACAATGCTGTGAAAGTCTTCACCGTCAAAGCAAATGTTTAAAGTTGTTTAACTGGGTCGTGAGTGTATATTTGCTTACAAAAAAAAAAACCAGTTTAACATTAAAGTTAACAGTAACAATAAAAACGAAAAGTTAGAGTCCATCTAGTTGGATGGCTAGAAGAACGATTCAGTTCCCAAACCTCTCCTCTCCTCCCCAATCCACATATTCATTAAATTTCACCATTATCTCGATTAACTAACTTAATTAAATAACTCTTGATTAGCCAATTACGGTGTGCTAGTGCTGGAGTAGTATAATAAGATGGGTGCATGTTTGGTTGCTGCAAATATTGGGGTGACTTAAGGCGAGGTTTTGAAAAGCTGAAACACTTTGACCATGAAGATCATTTAAACATTTTCTTCATATGACTTTTATACAGTGCTGCATATAATCAAACACACGTATGTCAAATACAAACAGGTTATCATACAAAACAGTAAATGAAATGACAAGACAAGAAATTCAGAACTCAGTCAATTTTTCCCTTAACAAATGTAGTATCATACAGTTTAAAAAACAATGCAATGCTATATGGTATCTTACTATTGGCTCAGTGTAACGAAACATTACAGTTTTCTATTACAAAAAAGATGAACGGATTTGCGTTTATACTAGCAAAGTATACATTCAATTCAATTTATTTTTACATAGTGTCTCTCACAATAGAGTCACCTAAAGATACTTCACATGGGTGTGATGTAATATATTACTACATCATTCATACAGATGTACACGTTATGCTATATAATGCAGTGCATATAAATCTGAGAGGTACAGAAGTTAAGCGCCAAGTCTCTTAGTCCCTTTGTACTAAGAAGTAACCCAAGTTGGAGAGGTGAATTCCTTCGTCGCTCGCCTCGTCTTCCTGAGGAAATGGGGGGTCCGAGTTCTGTGGGGGACCAGGCGGCTTTTCACGCACAAGGGGGTTTCCTTCCTCCGTAGGCGGCGCTGAAGAAGTCGAGGCCGACGGCGGCGGCGGGGAAGTACGACTCAGCTTATGAAGTTTAAACATGAACTTTGCCTTGTGCCTGCGGAAAAAAGGAGGGCAAGGAGAAACAGAAAAACCCCAGAGAGAGCAGGTTTGAGGAAGTGAAACAGTGCACGACACCAAAATGATAACTTTATTTTATATAAGACAGTGCTGCCTAACCCAGGTCCCGAGGACCCACAGTCAGTCCACGTTTTTGCTCTTTCCCAGCTCCTGCAAAAACATGGACTGTCTGCGAGTCCCTGAGGACCGGATTGGGAAACACTGTTACAGTATATAAGATATTTAACATTCTCTGGATTGAATTACAATAAACTAGCATGATAATAATAATAATCCGGTCCTCTGGGACCCATAGCCAGTCCACATTTTCGCTCCCTCCGAGCTCCCAGTAAGGGAGCAAAAACGTGGACTGTCCGTGGTTCCCCAAGGGCCAGATTGGGAAACACTATTGTATAAGACATACCTGAGGGCAACGGCGCACATGACGATGACGCCCAGCACCATGCAGACTCCAATCACCCAGGATACATGCAGCAGTGACTGACGGTCGGACGTGTGCAGCACAGGGACTACGACAGAGTGTACGGCATTTACAGGGTTATTTATCATACTGTACAGTGCAGAAGTCTTAGGCGGCCAAGGAGAATTATGCTTAAATGATCTTCATGTTGGTGTTTAACTATAATGTTTGTCAAAGTGTATCAGCTTAGCTGTTTCCAAACTCCTGCTATATCACCTCAGTATTTGCAGCAGCCGACCAATACACTCATGCATTTGTTGTCTCGAGCACTAGCGCACTGCGTATGGCTAATCAATATCACTTGGACTTTTAACACCAATTTAATTAATTAATTCATTTGGCCGGTGGTAAAATGTAATATATACATGCAAGGGTGGGGTGCCCTTGAGGGGAGGTCTGGTGTCCTTCTAGACATGCAACAAGATGTCAGTGACGTTTCAGAGAACAGAAGAAATCCTTGTTCGTTTTTATTGTTACTGTTAATTTGCATATATTCTCATGTTAAATTGTGTTGTTTTTTATTGTATGCTCACTACATGGATTGAAACATTTCAAACGTTTTCTTTGAGTGCGTAAAACATTTGCACAGTGCTGTATATATGTGTGTATATAAAGGCAGTGTTGGGCATTTCAGGTCCAGAAGCTACAAATCCGGACCAAAATTTTGTTTCTCCCAACCAGCTGAGTACTCAGCTGGTTGGTAGAAACAAAACCTCGGTCCGGATTTGTAGCTTCTGGACCTGAAATGCCCAACACTGTATAAAGGTTTGTGAATAACACGCACAAGTTACTCATGCATGCTTTTGACTGCTCATCGGACAAATGCCACTCACCGTGTTCCACCGCGTTATCTTCATCCGTACCGGAGCCCTCGGGAAACCAGCAGTCATGGACCTGATACGGCCGTAATAAAATGCTATGAGGAGGAGGACGGAGAGACCCATTTCACAGGAAAGGTGTTTACATACGAATTTAAAGAATGAGAATCCCTACCGTATCAGTGGCGGCTGGCATACGTGTCGGCTCTGGAGATGTGAGAGAGGCCTGAGTTATGATTATGATAAGAGTGTCTGCTTTTCTCTTAACACATTGACCTCTGGTCCCAAACGAGTTATCCGCACATTTACCAGACACTTTTATCTTAAGCAGCTTACAGTAGCGGAAAGGGTTACAATTTATGTGTGCTCCCTGGGATATGAACCTATGACCTTTACTTTGTTAAGGCAATGTTCTACTTGTTGAGCTACAGGAGGGGCACCAGTATTCACACATCTATTTATATGTTCACCAGCCAATTTTATTGATATTTCTGTCCGAGTTAAATTGTTTGATAGTGTGACAATAACAGAAATAAAATTGTGCTATGTACCACATGTCCTGACATAGCCAAAACAGATGACTTTCAAATGTAATATTTTGCAACGGAAAGAATTTAAAGATGGTGTCCATTTACTTAATGCTAATAATGAAACGAACATCCTTAATACCCACAGGGACATTAGGCACAACCACTCATTCCTGGACTAACGGTTTGAGTCCATCGCACCTGCAACTTGGCATTTGCTCTTTGTTCGTGTTAAACAGGGTGAGTGAGATAGGAAGCGTAAACAGACTTTTTGACATTTCAGAGCCTATAAAAGGAGGGCAGATCACACTGAAAGATGCGCAGACCATAGCAGGCAGCAGGCTATCGTGCATGTAATAAGTAATTAGTGTGTATGTACACTGCATATAGTAGAGGGTCTCACCTGTCCATGTGTACGCATACAGCTGGGGGCTCCAGTCACTCCACTGCCCGATGCCAAACTCCTCTCTGGCTCGAACCCGCAGCAGGTGCTTGAATCTGGGGATGGCATCCTTGATTGTGTAGTTCACCTTAGGAGTGTAAACTTCTTGCTGTGAGACATGATGAAGGGGCCAGTCAGACCGGGTGCGTGGCGTTACGCGGGAGGCCATACCGGGCGCGCGGCATTACGCGGGAGGCCATACCGGGCGCGCGGCGTTACGCGGGAGGCCATACCGCGCGCGCGGCGTTACGCGGGAGGCCATACCGGGCGCGCGGCGTTACGCGGGAGGCCATACCGAAGTGCGGCGTTACGCGGGAGGCCATACCGGGCGCGCGGCGTTACGCGGGAGGCCATACCGGGCGCGCGGCGTTACGCGGGAGGCCATACCGAAGTGCGGCGTTACGCGGGAGGCCATACCGAAGTGCGGCGTTACGCGGGAGGCCATACCGGGCGTGCGGCGTTACGCGGGAGGCCATACCGAAGTGCGGCGTTACGCGGGAGGCCATACCGGGCGCGCGGCGTTACGCGGGAGGCCATACCGAAGTGCGGCGTTACGCGGGAGGCCATACCGGGCGCGTGGTGTTACGCGGGAGGCCATACCGGGCGCGCGGCGTTACGCGGGAGGCCATACCGGGCGTGCGGCGTTACGCGGGAGGCCATACCGAAGTGCGGCGTTACGCGGGAGGCCATACCGAAGTGCGGCGTTACGCCGGAGGCCATACCGAAGTGCGGCGTTACGCCGGAGGCCATACCGGGCGCGTGGTGTTACGCGGGAGGCCATACCGGGCGCGCGGCGTTACGCGGGAGGCCATACCGGGCGTGCGGCGTTACGCGGGAGGCCATACCGAAGTGCGGCGTTACGCGGGAGGCCATACCGAAGTGCGGCGTTACGCCGGAGGCCATACCGAAGTGCGGCGTTACGCCGGAGGCCATACCGGGCGCGCGGCGTTACGCGGGAAGCCATGGAAACCCAATGAAGTTCAGGGTTATGCTGGGACACCAAAAAGGGGGGGGGGGAATCACACAGGCTGGCAAAATTGAAGCAGAGCACTGGGCTGAACAATGCGGGACTTTGCCCCTTGATGCGAAATTCTAAAGAAGAGGAAGGGAAGCCACTCGCTGCCCAAACGCAGACGCTAGATACAGGAAGTGAGTCACATGACCTGCCAGGCCTTTCCATTCTCCTGAAACGTTTTTGCCTTGGAGCATCGTGTTACAAGCCAAATGAACTTAAAAGATAAAAAGAGTTCAATGTGGCTATTTTAATAATCCTAATCATACTGTTACCATACTTTAAGGTTTAAGGGTTAGGGGTTAAGGTTTGTTATGGTACAGTGTAGCGCCAAGTATTGTTCTTTTCTTAACAGAATGGCCCATGAGGTTCTAGTTTTTAATTAAAATTTCTTTTTTTTATGCAATCTTCTGGTAGAAACCAATTCTGGTTGCATGCGTAGCCTAGGAAATACGGTACCTCTCGTGTCATATCTGAGCATGGCATAATACAGGGGTGTCAAACTCCAATCCTGGGGGGCTGGAGCCCTGCACAGTTTTTGGTTTAACCTCATTTAACACACCTGATTCAACTCCTTGTGCTAATTACCACACAGCTCTTGAGTAGAATCATTTGTGGTGGAACAGGGAAAGAACTAAGCTACACAGGGCTCCGGCCCTCCAGGACTGCAGTTCGACATCGCTGATATAATATGTATATTTGTAGCGTGTGTAGTTATGTATGGTGATTTTTGTCATATTACAATCTGAGATCAATATAGTTACATCAGAAGGATGTAACTGAAGAAGAAAAAATTGTTTTGTATTCCAATGTCTTATCCGACAAGCTAGCCTGAATCAATGCTTAACATGATTTCAAAATTAAGGCAAAAGAGATCAACGCTAAATTGCATCAAGCATGTAAATGAGACAGATGAGTGAATACGACATTTCTACATTGAGTATTTAAGATTGAAGCCAGTGTTATATTTAATACACATTTGCAGTGTACAGTGTGTCCTATAAACACAGACAGTGCATTAGCATAATGAGACAGTATATTACACTCACCATGCTTCTGGGATACCCCTGCAGGACCACAAAATACTGCAGATGGAAAGTGAGTTTGTAGAAATTACTCTTCCATGAGCGAGGATATTTCCAAGACACTATCAGCCAGTGTTTGTTCCCTTCTTGACTACGCACTGAAACATTATATGGTGCGTCCGGTTTAACTGGGGATGGCCAAGAAGACACAAGACTCAATTTAACAAAAGATACACTGTTTAACGCTGGTCAAAGAATTATGTGATTGCACTACAGCACTATTATTCACCAATGTAGATACTATAGATCTACATTGTATATATTATTATTATATTATTGTTATTATTATTATTCATTTTATTTTCTTATTTAATTTTATTTAATTTATCTTTTATAACACATATCTGTGTTCTTTCCACCAATGCTACACTGTACAATGGCAATAAAGATATTCTATTCTATTCTATTCTATTCGAGATGTGGCCGTTGAAAAAAAGAACTAACGCAGCCATTGGATTGTTCAACATGTCAAGGCAGAATTTTGACGAATTGTTGTCCAGCAATCTAGTCACACGCTCAGTGCGTGGTGTTTTACAGAAGTGAGTATCGTTCATCCTTTATAAGAGTTAGTGACTAATCAGATCATCTGTCTGATCTGGTTCCACACCAAGACAGGTCCAACAAAATCAAGAAAGCCAGATACAGTGGCTGGAGTATTACTGCCGGAGGCAGCCTGCTGCTCACCGATATCTTGTGGATGGAGAACAATCGGGGGGCTTGTAACATGACCAGCAGTGTTGTAGACACACAGTGATGCCCAGTAACTGTCTCTGCTCCCCTCTGTGTTTTTGTCCAACACACACCAGCAGCGATGTTGGAACTTTGAGTAGGTACACGACGTCGTTGTAGTTGGACCCCGCAACCTGTATGGAAAAGTGACAACGACTGCAATGTTTCAGCTGTTAACCACCATGCAGCTATTACGGCTGACCGTGATAATTACCCATGTAGAACTACTGTAAATTATACAACCTGAGTAATAAAAGCTGTCATTTAAATGCCATAGGTTAGTTCTCAACTGGAAACAGTAGAGTAACTGGGCCTCTTTGGCAAAACTCTTGATATACAGACCCTTTTTTCAGCAGGAGGTGACACTGGGGGACTGGGGTCACAGGCT